>NC_044505.1:617500-672500 GCF_902362185.1 Chanos chanos
ACTCAGAGGTACAGTAGTGCTGAGTTTGATCACTTTTCCCAAGAACTACTGTGTGTAGTGTTTATGTTGTGTATGTAATGTGTGTTTTTGTTGTGTATGTAATGCGTGTATGTTGTGTTTGTAATGTGTGTATGTTGTGTGTGTAATGTGTGTTTATGTTGTGTATGTAATGTGTGTAAGTTGTGTTTGTAATGTGTTTATGTTGTGTATGTAATGTGTGTATGTTGTGTGTGTAATGTGTGTACATTGTGTATGTAATGTGCGTACGTTGTGTGTGTAATGTGTGTATGTTGTGTGTGTAATGTGTGTTTATGTTGTGTATGTAATGTGTGTAAGTTGTGTTTGTAATGTGTTTATGTTGTGTATGTAATGTGTGTATGTTGTGTGTGTAATGTGTGTACATTGTGTATGTAATGTGTGTACGTTGTGTGTGTAATGTGTGTACATTGTGTATGTAATGTGTGTACGTTGTGTATGTAATGTGTGTACGTTGTGTGTGTAATGTGTATATGTTGTGTGTGTAATGTGTGTTTATGTTGTGTATGTAATGTGTGTAAGTTGTGTTTGTAATGTGTTTATGTTGTGTGTGTAATGTGTGATAGTTGTGTTTGTAATGTGTTTATGTTGTGTGTGTAATGTGTGATAGTTGTGTTTGTAATGTGTTTATGTTGTGTATGTAATGTGTGTATGTTGTGTGTGTAATGTGTGTACATTGTGTATGTAATGTGTGTACGTTGTGTATGTAATGTGTATATGTTGTGTGTGTAATGTGTGTTTATGTTGTGTATGTAATGTGTGTAAGTTGTGTTTGTAATGTGTTTATGTTGTGTGTGTAATGTGTGTTTATGTTGTGTATGTAATTTGTGAACGTTGTGTTTGTAATGTGTGTATGTTGTGTATGTAATGTGTGTATGTTGTGTGTGTAATGTGTGTATGTTGTGTTTGTAATGTGTTTATGTTGTGTGTGTAATGTGTGTTTATGTTGTGTATGTAATTTGTGAACGTTTTGTATGTAATGTGTGTATGTTGTGTATGTAATGTGTGTAAGTTGTGTTTGTAATGTGTATACGTTGTGTGTGTAAATTGTGTTTGTAATGTGTTTATGTTGTGTGTGTAATGTGTGTATATGTTGTGTATGTAATGTGTGTACGTTGTGTGTGTAATGTGTGTTTATGCTTGTTTTGTGTGTGTGTATAACATGTAATATATGTCATATGTGAAGTATCTGTGTTATTGAAAATGCCAAGACACTTGACCAGCATCTATTTAACTGGCAGAAAGGTTTTTAGTGCATAAACTGTCAGGGCCAGTTAAGACCAGCCCCTAACCTAAAACAGCCCTGGATGCTATGAATACCGTGAAAGTACACCTGCCTATGTGTGTGACAGTACGCCTGCCTATGTGTGTGACAGTACGCCTGCCTATGTGTGTGAATGTACACCTGCCTATGTGTGTGACAGTTTTAAGTGTTGCTTGGAGGACCGCACAGCCTGAGGGATGTGGATGGCGACCTGGGTCCCACGATTCCTTTTATCCCCCCAGGAGAGGCCAAGCTGTACCCTCCACAGTTTAGATGTGATGGTGCTTGTACATCAAATGAGCAAAAATAATGAACAGAAATGCCTACAGAGAGGGGAAACCGTCAGCCCAGAGAGGAAAATGGAAGCTCTGTATAAATTCATGACAAACCATTTAAGCAATTTCCCATGCTCCTCTCCCTCACAAGTCCCCTCTTAAAGAGACCACAGCGCCCAGCTAGGCTGCACCCTCAGCATCTCATGAATAAGTCAGTGCTTTCACTGTAGCACTCTGGACAGGGTATCTGCAATTACATTACTCCTTCATACTACATGATGCAGCACAAAGTTATAAGGCTGCAAGCAGCAATGCACCAATCCCCACATCACATGCATCCACAGCCATTCATGGCATTATAATCTGGTGCAATCAGCTCAATCTCATATCAACACTGTCTTACAGGTGTTAACAGCCACCTGACAGGCTTCAGTCCACACATACTTGACTCCTTTACGCAACAGGCTGGTTAGAGGCTCAGCCTAAATTTAAAATGGACCTGATCGAGAATTATCCTGACTTTCACTTGCCTGGGCACGAATGACTCACGTCCAACCCAGTAACTCAAATTTATCACCTGACCCACTCCTATTTTCACACCATGAACTGAGCATGACACAACCTTTTAAGGTACTAGTGTAGACAGCGTAGATAGTGTGGATAGCATAGATAGCGTAGATAGTGTCGATAGCATAGATCGTGTGGATAGTGTAGATAGTGTGAATAGCGTAGATAGTGTAGATAGCATAGATAGTGTAGATAGCGTAGATAGCATAGATAGATTGGATAGTATAGATCGTGTGGATAGTGTAGATAGCGTAGATAGTGTAAATAGCGTAGATAGCATAGATAGTGTGGATAGTGTAGATAGTGTAAATAGCGTAGATAGCATAGATAGTGTAGATAGCGTAGATAGTGTGGATAGCATAGATAGCGTAGATAGTGTCGATAGCATAGATCGTGTGGATAGTGTAGATAGTGTGAATAGCGTAGATAGTGTAGATAGCATAGATAGTGTAGATAGCGTAGATAGCATAGATAGTGTGGATAGTGTAGATAGTGTAAATAGCGTAGATAGCATAGATAGTGTGGATAGTGTAGATAGTGTGAATAGCGTAGGTAGTGTAGATAGCGTAGATAGCATAGATAGTGTGGATAGCGTAGATGGAATTTGTGCTCCTGCCAATGATGCCACCAGAAGCTGTGATTGTATTCAACAGGCACATGAGAGAACGTGGCATTTTTCAAGCCTAATGACAAAACTCAACATATATACAAGGCGTCAGGGGTCACAAAAGCAGAGATCTCTTTTGCTCACTCTGAAAATGGGACCTGTCAGTACCCCATTGGAAGGTCCAGCTTGGACATATCTTGAACCGTTCCTATCCTGTCAATGTAGTCTTCTAGTCTGGGAATTGGAAATGCATCCGTCTTGGTCACCTGATTTACTTTGCTATAATTTATGCAAAATCAAGAGGCTCCATCTGCCTTCAGCGTGAGCACCACTGTCAAGCTCCAGTCAATATGTCCTGGCTCAACCATCCCTATCTCCTCCGTTCAAGTAAGCTCTACCTTGACTCTGCTTAACGTATTAGGGGGAAGTCTATATGGATGCTGTTTAATAAGCGCGGCCTCACCTGTTTCAACATTGTGTGTCACCAGGTTCAAGGGTCAAGGTTACCGTCATTGTCCCATTAGGGGAAATCTGTTATGCAGCAAGTAGAGCTGGTTGGCGAAAACACTGTTAACTCTCACACATTGTGACCTATCAGTTAAAAAGTCCATTAACCAACCAATCGGGTTAGGATCGAGTTTAAAGTGGCAGATGAGCCTCTGTGCAAGCAGGAATGGCTGGATGGTATTGAATGCTGAAGAGAAATTAGTAAATAACAGTTTGGCATGAGTGACAGCATCCTCCACACCTCTACCAGGCCTGTACGCAAATTGTAATGGATCTGGCTGTTCCTCAACCTGCATTAAAATCTCATTCTTGATGAGCTTCTCAAATGACTTCATAACTAAAGAAGTCAAAGTTACTGGCCTGAAATCATTTAACGCTTTGAGGGTATTACTCTTGGCTACTGGGATAATAATGGAATGTTTCCAGTCCCTTTGGAGTTTCGACCAACAGAAATGTCACGTAATTCTTTTTGGGTCCTCCAAAGGCCAAGATGTTCTACAAAGGGAGTCTCATGAGCCAAAGACAGCACCTCCCCTTTGAAACATCTGGGCAGCACCACCTGTTCAACCACACCCCAGTCCTCATTTACCCATGAGCACCTCCTGATATACCTAAAATCCCTTGGCCTTCTTTCTACTCTCCTCAATCAGGGCTGCAGTTTCTCCAAGAGAATCCAGAACACGATCTCTCTTTTGTTCCTCAAACAAAACCTCATGTGTGAACCAAGGACCCTCTATGTCTCCAAACAGTTTCACAAGGAAAGCACTGGCTAACCCAGTTTCAGGTGCTGGCTGCTTAGCTGAGGACACACTCTGCTGATGGGACAGGGCTTGTGTAACCACACATACAGGGAAAGCTTCAGGGTGTTCACTGCTGTCTCTGAAAAGCAGGACATTGTTGTTTAACTTGGCCCGATGCCCTATAGTAATGGCAAATGATGAACTTGCCAGTGTTAAGACCCTTTATATTCTCTCCCCCCTCATGAAGTTTAACATCAAATCCCAGGTCACATGGGCCTATAGTGCCACTCCCTTTTCTCACCACAAGACGTCCTTACAGTCCGAAACAACCTGTCTTGCCTGAATTCTTTATGCACCAGGACATAGTTGTCTGCAAGCTCTGCAGCTTCCTTAGGTTCCTCACCCCCTTACTTTTTAGGTCCACCTCTACATGCTTGGGCACACTTGGTTTAAACTGTTCCAACAGAGGCAGCCTTTTCAAATCCTCATAAGTGTTGGGCTCACTCACTCGTAACCACTTATCAAACAAAACAGATTGCTGGCTGGCTGGCTCCAAGTGGGTCTAGTCTTGAACAAGGCAGCTGTTCCTAAACTGCTGACTGCACTCTTCCAGCACAACTTCATTTAATTCGTATAAACCACTCTTATCAGGCGACACACTGCCATAGCCATGGACAAGAATAAGGACATTCAGCAGAAAGAAAGAAAGAAAGTACAGCAATGCGTGAAACCACCACCTTCCTCCATTATGGCTGAACGACCTAAGCATAGTATCCAGAAAATGAAAAAAATGACTGAACTGCACAAGACTCATCAGACCACTGTTTCTCAAGACACACAGCAAAGCAAATCATTACTGTCACCAATCATCTCATCTGGTTGTCACTTCACTGTTACTGGACTTCATCGATGAACCGTGCTGCCACTAACCATTAACCAAACTGTACAGTCAAACGGATCTTCAGGACTTGAGCTGAGAAACTGGTTTATTCACTTCCAATAACCGACACACTCAATACACTACTCAGACTCACACCTGTGTCAACCTTGTTAAACAGACCTGTTGCTGTTTGTGATCAAACCTTTGGTCTTTTCCTCCCTCCTTCCCTGACTGTGTTTCCTCAGTCTGCTCTTGAAATCTGTTTAGAGGTTTTCAGAGGGAGCGGACAGACTGCAAAGATGTACAATATGTTTTGGGTTTTCTGTTTGTTCAGACTAAAACCAAGATGTAATTGTCTAAATAAATGAATACCTTAATAGACTGGTTACACTGTTCTCTTTGTGAAGAGCAGTTTTATCATTACAACATCATCAGTGGGGGAGATGGGATATTGTGGCAATAGTGAAAGGCACTGACTTATTCATGAGACGCTGGAGGGTGCCGTCTACCTGTGTGCTGTGGTCTCCTCAAGAAGGGAATTAGAGAGCTCTCGTGAGACAGAGAGAGACAGAGAGAGAGAGAGAGGAGCACGGGAGTTGCTTAAATAGTTTGCTGTGAACTTACATAGCCCTTCCACATTCCCCTCTGGACCAACGGTTTCCTCTGTCTGAAGATCGTTTTTCCGTTATTTTGCGAAGTCATTGAATAACCACCACCACAACTGAACTGCAGAGGACACAGCTGGGGTTGCCGAGTGATGTAAAAGGAAACCGTGGGGCCCAGTTTGGTCTTCTGGAGAGACCACCCACATTCCCCAGGTTTGGCCGTGCCATCCTCCGAACATCTCTTCAGTTAAACATGCACACACACAGGCAGGCATACATCCATGTTATTCACAATACAGTACTGTTTTAGGGCAGGGACCAGTCTTAACTAACATAGAGTTTATTCCCTAGGCTACAAACCTTAATGCCAGTGAAGTGTCTTGGCATTTTCCTAACATACAGAAATGAATGATTTACAGTATTCAACATGCAAACTTAAAACGCGTCAGAAGAAGAAAGTTATTCTCCTATTCTCATATCTATTGCTAGAGGTAGTTTCTTGAAAAGGGCTTTTCTGAAGGGTTTTTCTGAAGTACACATGGGCATCACATCTCTTTTCTGTGCACCACCAGCTCCTGCTAGCCTGGGTGACTCAGCTGGAACCTGGGGCCCTGCCCCTGTAACCCTAGTAACCCCAATAGCAAAGGCTGCAGGTGACCTGATCAGTGCACAGCCAATGCATTAATGGGTCATGCAGCTATGGCCACAGCATGAAGGACCTTATATACCTCCCCCAGCCTGCAGAGGGCGCACACTGAACTGGGGGCTGGAAAGATAAGCCACTCATGGGGCATAGTTCTGAGTGCTTGCACCAAGAGAAGGTTGCAAGGATGTGGTCTCACACACACACACACACACACACAAAGGCACTGCGGAGTGAGGGTGTGTGCACTGTGTTTTGGCAATAAATTAATTTCTGCACATTTGCCTTGACCCTGTCTCTACCTAGACACTCACAGTGACAACCACTCAGTCCAACTCACTGTGTGGATTTATCAGTGGGACAGATCTCTGTCTCCGTCTCATAGAGCCTGTGAGAGAGTGGAAAATCAGAGCCTGGCACAGTCAGTAGGTTTGACCAGGGAAAATGTGACAGCTCTTTATCCCTCTTTATCAGATGACCGAAGCTTCCCTTCTGGAGAGTATGGAGTTAAAGGTAGAAAGAGTAGAAATGAATGTCATTTGGTGAGGAATCTTCTTACAGAATTTTGCAGTAGCTGCGGCAGAGAGAAAATGGAATTTTTATTCAGTTAAATGAAGAATTGCATCAGTCTGTCCTGGTGTACATAAAGACTTAGCCTTGTCGAGGGCTTCTCAAAGAAAATTACAGGAATGATCTCAATGTGAAGATTTATCTGAAAGAAACATTTACTGAAAAACATGGGTTGCTCTAAAGTGTTAGTGCAGTGCTCTAAAGTAAACTGAGAATCAAAAACATACAAAAAGCAGATCTCATATATGACGTCAGTAAACCAACACTGCACTCCTCTTTCTTGTCCTAAAATTCAGGGTCACAAAGTATTCGATGTCCATAAGACTGCACGTGTCATATGGGTTTATGGACTCATACAGCTCAGTGTCATCTATTTTACAGTCAGATGTGGTGTCTCCAGATGACTTGGCTAAACTGGAAGGGTGAAAATCTAAAATAAGATATAGCCAACAGTGTCACTCACTCCAGTCCTGTGTCCGACACCATCAGCAGGAGCAAAGTGAGAAGAAGGCATTAACATTAAGTAGAAAATACGTTCCTAGCTGCTATGGAGCCGAGTGAAGTCAAGGTCCATGTGAAACATCACCAGCCGTAACACTGTTCTCTGGGCTTTAGTGCTATACTGAAAGGGCCACAGCGCTCAGTCTTCAAACCCTAAACCAACCAGTTACCACTAAACCAGTCTCATCCTTAAAACCACTGTTGCACCTGCCTAACTGTCCTCTGTGCAATACCTGGAGGACTCAGTCCACACTGCAGAGAGTCACAGACCCTGGGGATGGAGCTGAAGTACTGTCTGTCATATCAGCATATCTTATCACATCATTGTCTTTATTTTGGGCATTAATCGAATGAAAGTACGATTTGTGAAGCAGAGTCGCGGGCAGGCAGTGTTACTTACAGCGGTGACAACAGATGCTATCTCTTTTGTTTTCCAAAAGTGATTATTCAGTTTAAAGTGAGAAGACAGCATCAAATCTGCATTTGCTGACAAATTCTTTTAGAAACCTAACAAACTGTCCTTTCCTGTCAGTTTCCTCAGAGGGGCCAGCAAACACTAGTCAATAACTGATGTATGATCCTGCATAATAATGTGACAACTTATCCCCTACAAATCCTCATTTGATTACTGCTGTCTCAGGGGCCATGGTCTTGTGAGAGAGACAGCTGAAGTGTTGCATCAAAACCATATGCATGAAACAGAGATTTTTATGGAAAACTGACGTCTGCGGTAATGAGGGAAGGAGGAATTTGGACCGGAATACTCGTGTTTCTTGCCGTACTTCTGGTGCTGTCCCAGTTCATCTTTCATTCCTGACTCCAAAACCATTTTCTTTGTTTTCACTTTGCCCTTTCTTTACCCTGTTTCCATTTCACAGTCTCTCTCCTACAGGCCGTCAGTATTGAACGAAACCAAAAAAATAAAGAAATAAAAGAACTCATCAAAAAATCAATTATTTATTTATTCATTTATCTTTTGCCTCTTTTGATATGTTTCCCCTCCACTTCAGGGACACACAGAGCACTTACACAAGACGGGAGACCTGCCTTTGTTTGTCCATCTGATTGGGAGTTACCTGGCGTTGTTTACATGGCTTGGATCACGCAATAAGACAGATCGAGGTTTCCACTCCTTATATATTTATTATGGTCCATTAAAAATGCATATGTGCTACTCCAACCAGCTTTAGCAATGAACATGTGAACCATCAGAAAACAATTCATACTTAAGAGGGAGCGGTGATGGGTCCATGCAGGTGAAACCTGTAGATCATAGAAAACACACACACACACTACACACACACACATACACGTACACATACACACATGCACATACACACATGTGCACACACACACACACACACACACACACACACATAGAGTGAACTTGTATGTGAAACAAGTAGTTCTGGATGGAATGGTCTCTATCAGCAGAACACATGTAATCCAACCCACACAAAACAATGCTCAGTCACAATTCAAACCAAATAACCCAGCGCCCCAATCAAAATTCAACTCACAAAAACCCGTGTCCAGTCACAATCCTAGGCATACAAACCAGCATCTGATCACAGCTCTTGCCACACAAACCCGTGTCCAGTCACAGCAGACCCACACAAAGTAGTGTCCAAT
This sequence comes from Chanos chanos, assembly GCF_902362185.1. Taxonomy (NCBI): domain Eukaryota; kingdom Metazoa; phylum Chordata; class Actinopteri; order Gonorynchiformes; family Chanidae; genus Chanos; species Chanos chanos. The sequence continues at coordinate 626,328 of NC_044505.1, forward strand.
CACAATCCAGCTCACACAAACCAGTGTCCAATCACAATCCAGCTCACACAAACCAGTGTCCAATCACGATCAAAACCAGCGTCCAGTCACAATCTAGCTGACAGAGGTCCCCTGTTGTTTAAGAAGGCTATGCATCGCTCCACTAACCCCTGACTTCTGACACACACGCCTATACACACCCACACACACACACACATACACACACACACACACACACACACACACCTCACTGCCTCGTTTTCTGCCCCCCCCCCCCCATAAATCATCTGGTGACACACCACAGGCAGCTGGTGATGTTTCTCACACAGCTGGGTTACATGAAACATCACCCCAGTAACATACCCCCCCACAGCACTACCCCCCCCCCCCAACAGACAAACACACTACAGCCCCCCCCCAACACACGGGTGTGTGGTGTGTTAGTCTGGGTGTGTGTGTGTGGTGTGTTAGTCTGGGTACTGGGCTCCAGAGCGGGGAGTGACCCATTCTCTCCTAGAGATCTGTGTATGTGTGTGTCTGTGTGTGTGTATGTGTGTGTGTGTGTGAGTGTCTGTGAGTGTATGTCTGTGTGTGTGTATGTGTGTGTGTGAGTGTGTGTATGTGCGTGAGTGTGTGTGTGTATGTGTCTGTAGAAGAAGTGCTTGTGGTCTCACACACACTGAGCAGTGAGCAGTGAAATGCAGTCTCTGCATTTAATCCATCCTAACACCAGTTAGCACACACACACTAGAGCAGTGAACACACACCCCGAGGACCAACTCCAGGTCTTTTCGCCAGTGCCTTGGTCAAGGTCACTGACAGGAGTGCTAATCCTAGCATGTCTTTGTAGTGGGAGGAAACCAGAGCCTCCGGAGGAAACCCACACAAACGCGGGGGGAACACGCAAACTCCACACAGAAAGGACCTGGGCCGGCCGGGATTCGAACCCAGGACCTTCTCGCTGTGAGACAACAGTACTAACCCTCATTGGACTTTTCTACCTGTTACCTCAGCGCTGCTAGTCGGGAAAACCCTCTGATCTGAGAGCAGCTCACCTCCACTCCCTCCTCCCCACTCTGAGCTCACACCTCCTTTTCCTGCCTTCACTGCAGAGACAGAGGCAGGCTGCACCTCCTTTTCCTGCCTTCACTGCGGAGACAGAGGCAAGCTACACCTCCTTTTCCTGCCTTCACTGCGGAGACAGAGGCAGGCTGCACCTCCTTTTCCTGCCTTCACTGCGGAGACAGAGGCAGGCTACACCTCCTTTTCCCACTTCACTGCGGAGACAGAGGCAGGCTACACCTCCTTTTCCTGCCTTCACTGTGGAGACAGAGGCAGGCTGGACACATGATGGTTTTCTTTGTGTTTTGTATTTATCTGAGGTAAAAGCTTCCTAAAGGGACATTTCTCTTCAGCTCAGAGACTGGCTGTGTATTTCAGACCTTTCAGACGTAGGGTTTCGGACGGAGGGTTTCAGATCGCGAGATGACTCTGGAGTTGCTCTTGAACAGAATGACCAAAACCTAAATTCTGACACTAACATAAAGACTAAGTTTCACCCGATTTGATTTCATCAATCTGATGAAATACTGATACCTGATTTGACTTTATTGATCTGATTAAAAACTGATACCTGATTTGACTTTATTGATCTGATTAAAAACTGATACCTGATTTGACTTTATTAATCTGATTAAAAACTGATACCTGATTTGACTTTATTGATCTGATTAAAACTGATACCTGATTTGACTTTATTGATCCGATTAAAAACTGATACCTGATTTGACTTTATTAATCTGATTAAAAACTGATACCTGATTTGACTTTATTGATCTGATTAAAAACTGATACCTGATTTGACTTTATTGATCTGATTAAAAACTGATACCTGATTTGACTTTATTGATCTGATCAAAAACTGGTACCTAATTTGACTTTATTAATCTGATTAAAAACTGATACCTGATTTGACTTTATTGATCTGATTTAAAACTGATGCCTGATTTGACTTTATTGATCTGATTTACTCCACTAATACACACAACTACACCATACTTTCTTTCAACCTTATCACAACCAAACCACACCTCTACTAAACCACACCTCTACTAAACCACACCTCTACCAAACCACACCTCTACTAAACCACACCTCTACTAAACCACACCTCTACCAAACCACACCTCTACTAAACCACACCTCTACTAAACCACACCTCTACCAAACCACACCTCTACTAAACCACACCTCTACTAAACCACACCACAACTAAACCACACCTCCACTAAACCACACCTCTACTAAACCACACCTCTACTAAACCACACCACAACTAAACCACACCTCTACTAAACCACACCTCTACTAAACCACACCTCTACTAAACCACACCTCTACCAAACCACACCTCTACTAAACCACACCTCTACCAAACCACACCTCTACTAAACCACACCACAACTAAAACATGCTTTTAACCTCATTTCTTTTCTCTACAAATTTACAAAACCCCCCCCTCCCCCCGGCCGGAGAGTAGAATTGCTTTTTAAAAGAAAAGAAAGACACATGTATATTGATTAATTGCTGTTTTCCCTGAAGGTTGTGCTGTCAGATCCTTTTTGGATGTGATGTAAGTGCTGAATTCTCCAGGCTCATGTTCACCTGACACCAAGCGTGTGCCTTCCTTCAGAACGAGCGACTCCTGTTACACTGTCACTGGGCAGCCCCAGCCTGCAAAACACTTCACTCCAAATCAGCACAGGACACTGTGCAAAAACAGACAGTGTAGGCACCAAAACCACAGTATGGATTATACATCACTGTACCAGGAGACAGTAATGTCCACTGCGTCCGGCCGAGTGTAAGAACCTGATGTCCTGTCGAGTTACTCCCATTCCAATGCAGATGAAAACAAGGACCTGATACTGCTGAGTTTGCGTTTTTCACCCACCACACAAGTAAAGCATTTCCCAAACTGCACGATCACTCCAACATTGATCTTATTACAGCAGTACTGTGACGGCTACACTGTAGGCAAAGCACCAATGTGAAATACACAGTTTCCCTGTATCCAGGCCTCCTGCAAAACTGCTCTGTGTGACGCGTGAGAAGACAGGCAGCGTTCTCGTTGCCTCGGGCACACTGGTGTGTAATGGTGTGTAATGGTCACACTGGCGTGACTGGTGTATTAGGGCAGCAGTGTGTGTGAAAAAAGGGACATTCTCCTCAGGGTTCTGTGACTTTTTGTTAAACTTTTAAGAGGAGGGAGCTGGGAGGAGAGAAAGAAAGAGAGAAAGAGAGAGAGAGAGAGAGAGAGAGAGAAAGAGAGAAAGAGAGAGAGAGAGAGAGAGAAAGAGAGAGAGAGAGAGAAAATGTGAGACATCACCACATGAAACTCCAAGTCCCACGACCACCATCATGAGCAGTCCTGGGGCTGTTAAAATTTCCCAGGTATTCCAGATCATTCCAGAAACTTCTAAATCAAACTGACACTATTCCTGTGAAATGCTGACCTTTGATGTTGCTTTGTTTTGATAGATTACATAGATGTGCCCTTGTTAAATGTGTGGGAATCTATTTTTCTCACAAGGAGGATTCATGTCTTACATATTGGTCTTAAACAGGATGATTAACTTCATATGTCATTAATTATGGGGACATCTTTTCAGGAATAAGCAGAGAATTCTGATTTGGCTGCTGTGACCATGTCTGTACACAGAATGCCCTGTGTGCTGTGTTGGGGTGGTGTGAAAGGGTTTAAGCTTAACTATTGTCTTTGTCTGAGTACAAACTGCATAATTATGTAATCCCCGAGCAATCCGTCTTTTAACGCTTAATTCTGTCCCAAGGTCCTGGCAGTGAAAGCACCATACGCACAACGATAAAAATCCACTTACAAAATCCACTTGCAAATGTCAGACGTTCTTTTCAGGTCTCTGAGTGTTCCCCGCGTCTGGCCAGTCACAGCTAATCTGATTACGATGCTCTAAAACGACCCTCAGGCAAAACAAATCAGGCATCTTCAGACCAACAGGAAAATACAAGCAAACAGAATGTGTCATTTGGATGCCAGCACCAGAGAATGGATAGAAAGGGATGGAGAAAAACAAAAGCATTACTGAGGCAGGGAGGTGAGGGCTGGCAGTCTGACCGTTTATGGAAAGCAAAATGTCATTTATTACGGTTGCTCTGTGTGTGTGTGTGTGTGTGTGTGTGTGTGTGTGTGTGTGTGTGTATGCGAGTGTGTATGTGTGTGTGTGTGTGTGTGTGTGTGTGCATGCATGTATGCGCGTGCATGTCTGTGCGTCTGTGTATGTGCTTGTGTGTGTGTGTGTGTGTGTGTGTCTGTGCATCTGTGGGTGTGCTTGTGTGTGAGTGTGAGTGTGCTTGTGTGTGTGTGTGTGTGTGTGTGTGTGTGTGTGTGTGCATCTGTGTGTGTGCTTGTGTGTGAGTGTGAGTGCGAGTGTGTGTGTGTGTGTGTGTATGGGGGGTCTTTTGCTTGGTGTATGTGGATCCTGTGTGTAGTGTGGTGTTGGGAGCTGGACTGGACAGGCTGCACTACAGTGTGGGGTCTTTTGCTTGGTGTATGTGGATCCTTTGTGTAGTGTGGTGTTGGGAGCTGGATTGGACAGGCTGCACTACAGTGTGGGGTCTTTTGCTTGGTGTATGTGGAAACTGTGTGTAGTGTGGTGTTGAGAGCTGGATTGGACAGGCTGCACTACAGTGTGGGGTCTTTTGCTTGGTGTATGTGGAACCTGTGTGTAGTGTGGTGTTGGGAGCTGGATTGGACAGGCTGCACTACAGTGTGGGGTCTTTTGCTTGGTGTATGTGGATCCTTTGTGTAGTGTGGTGTTGGGAGCTGGACTGGACAGGCTGCACTACAGTGTGGGGTCTTTTGCTTGGTGTATGTGGATCCTTTGTGTAGTGTGGTGTTGGGAGCTGGACTGGACAGGCTGCACTACAGTGTGGGGTCTTTTGCTTGGTGTATGTGGAAACTGTGTGTAGTGTGGTGTTGAGAGCTGGATTGGACAGGCTGCACTACAGTGTGGGGTCTTTTGCTTGGTGTATGTGGATCCTTTGTGTAGTGTGGTGTTGGGAGCTGGATTGGACAGGCTGCACTACAGTGTGGGGTCTTTTGCTTGGTGTATGTGGAACCTGTGTGTAGTGTGGTGTTGGGAGCTGGATTGGACAGGCTGCACTACAGTGTGGGGTCTTTTGCTTGGTGTATGTGGAACCTGTGTGTAGTGTGGTGTTGGGAGCTGGATTGGACAGGCTGCACTACAGTGTGGGGTCTTTTGCTTGGTGTATGTGGAACCTGTGTGTAGTGTGGTGTTGGGAGCTGGATTGGACAGGCTGCACTACAGTGAGAGGATAAAACAGACACAGCTGCTTTCAGCACACCGTAGTCTTTAGGGTTTTGTCTTTGTCAGGCATGTCAGGCAAGGATCCAATTAAAACATTCTCTGCAAATTGTTTATCATTCAGATGGACTTGGAAACCTTGTGTTGAGTCTAAACTGTTTGGAATGCAGTGGCACCAGTGCACTTCACCAGCACCTGTATTCACACACACACACACACACACACACGCACGCACGCCGCTCTAACCCACCATTCTTCAAACAGGCTGTTTCAACCTCGCTTCTGATGCCAAAACGATTTATAAAGTTTTCTTAAACTAATATTTCGAGGTAAGCATCCCAGTGTGAATGATTGTCTGTCTCCAAAACTCTGTGTGTTCAGGCCAACTACCATTCAGCAGCAACACAACTCTGCAATGCTTTACAGTCCATAGAACTTCAGTATGTCAGCAGCTGATCAAAACCCTCTCCAGCAAATCTCAGCACGACCGTGGACTCACACACACACACACACACACACACACACACATATACACACACACACACACACACACACACTTTCACAGACACAACATCGGTGTGTGTGTGTGTGTGTTTGCTTTTGTGTGTGTGTGTGTGTGTGTGTGACACGCATGCATAGGAGGATCTCCTGATCTTCATTCTCCTCTCATATGCTGGTATTGATTAAGTGATGTTTGTTTGAGCTTTGGCCCAACTTGCACTAAATCTTCAAATGAAATTAGACTGAATCATTTGTCTCAGGTGCTCATCGGCAGAAAAAAAAATCAATGTTTGAGGAAGATTCAGAAACAAGGGAAAACAGAGAGAGAAGAGTGGGGGGTGGTAGAGGCTTTTTTAATTTCAGTGATAGATATTCTCCTGGTGGTTGGATTGTCTTCATTAAATTCATTCCCGTTTTCTCCTGAAGCTCCTCCACCGACAGGCCTGCGTTCCTATTGTTTCGCGCCTTCATCTTGGGGACACAGTATCACACACCTTATCAGGGCTCCTGGTTGTATTTCTGTCCTAAATTAATTTGCTCTCAGAGCAAGAACCTTGTGTAAGAGTTATAAAAATGTCAGGGCCAAAATTAATCATCTTCAAAGGCAAGCAGAGGATGTCTGGGCTGTACACAGAAATCTGAGTTTGTGTGTGTGCGTGTGTGTGTCTGTGTGTGTCTGTGTTTGTCTGTCAGCGAGTTTCCTCAGATTTTCCAAGCCAAAGTCAAATGCGTGATTAATGATCTGAAAGCATCACAATTTACAAAGAGTGTTTTCTCTTGTTGAGCTTTACCTTCTTATAATCACCCTATTGGACCTGCTCAAATTATTGACAAGCTTTGAAACCAATGAAAACAGCTGGAAGGAACAAGCAGTATTCTTAGCACAGCACCCTTTCCCCGCCCCATCACTGTGTCCTTGATGTGAGAATCTGTGTGTGCAGTGATGGAGAAAGTGAGGAGAGCTGTGTGATGGGGGTGATGGAGACAGTGAGGAGAGCTGTGTGTTGGGGGATGATGGAGAAAGTGAGGAGAGCTGTGTGTTGGGGGTGATGCAGAAAGTGAGGAGAGCTGTGTGTTGGGGGGGTGATGGAGACAGTGAGGAGAGCTGTGTGTTGGGGGTGATGCAGAAAGTGAGGAGAGCTGTGTGTTGGGGGTGATGGAGACAGTGAGGAAAGCTGTGTGTTGGGGGGTGATGGAGACAGTGAGGAGAGCTGTGTGTTGGGGGGTGATGCAGAAAGTGAGGAGAGCTGTGTGTTGGGGGTGATGGAGAAAGTGAGGAGAGCTGTGTGTTGGGGGTGATGCAGAAAGTGAGGAGAGCTGTGTGTTGGGGGGGTGATGGAGACAGTGAGGAGAGCTGTGTGTTGGGGGTGATGCAGAAAGTGAGGAGAGCTGTGTGTTGGGGGTGATGGAGACAGTGAGGAGAGCTGTGTGTTGGGGGGTGATGGAGACAGTGAGGAGAGCTATGTTGGGGGTGATGGAGACAGTGAGGAGAGCTGTGTGTTGGGGGGTGATGCAGAAAATGAGGAGAGCTGTGTTGGGGGGTGATGGAGACAGTGAGGAGAGCTGTGTGTTGGGGGTGATGCAGAAAATGAGGAGAGCTGTGTTGGGGGGTGATGGAGACAGTGAGGAGAGCTGTGTTGGGGGTGATGGAGACAGTGAGGAGAGCTGTGTGTTGGGGGTGATGGAGACAGTGAGGAGAGCTGTGCTGGGGGTGATGGAGTCAGTGAGGAGAGCTGTGTGTTAGGGGTGATGGAGACAGTGAGGAGAGCTGTGTGTTGGGGGGTGATGGAGACAGTGAGGAGAGCTGTGTTGGGGGTGATGCAGAAAGTGAGGAGAGCTGTGTGATGGGGGTGATGGAGACAGTGAGGAGAGCTGTGTGTTGGGGGTGATGGAGAAAATGAGGAGAGCTGTGTTGGGGGGTGATGGAGACAGTGAGGAGAGCTGTGTGTTGGGGGGGTGATGGAGACAGTGAGGAGAGCTGTGTGTTGGGGGGTGATGGAGACAGTGAGGAGAGCTGTGTGTTGGGGGGTGATGGAGAAAGTGAGGAGAGCTGTGTGTTAGGGGTGATGGAGACAGTGAGGAGAGCTGTGTGATGGGGGTGATGGAGACAGTGAGGAGAGCTGTGTTGGGGGATGATGGAGACAGTGAGGAGAGCTGTGTTGGGGGATGATGGAGACAGTGAGAAGAGCTGTGTGTTGGGGGTGATGGAGAAAGTGAGGAGAGCTGTGTGTTGGGGGTGATGGAGAAAGTGAGGAGAGCTGTGTGTTGGGGGGTGATGGAGACAGTGAAGAGAGCTGTGTGTTGGGGGATGATGGAGAAAGTGAGGAGAGCTGTGTGTTAGGGGTGATGGAGACAGTGAGGAGAGCTGTGCGTTGGGGGGTGATGCAGAAAGTGAGGAGAGCTGTGTGTTGGGGGTGATGGAGACAGTGAGGAGAGCTGTGTGTTGGGGGTGATGGAGAAAGTGAGGAGAGCTGTGTGTTGGGGGTGATGCAGAAAGTGAGGAGAGCTGTGTTGGGGGGTGATGGAGACAGTGAGGAGAGCTATGTGTTGGGGGGTGATGGAGACAGTGAGGAGAGCTGTGTGTTGGGGGTGATGGAGAAAATGAGGAGAGCTGTGTGTTGGGGGTGATGGAGAAAGTGAGGAGAGCTGTGTGTTGGGGGGTGATGCAGAAAATGAGGAGAGCTGTGTTGGGGGGTGATGGAGACAGTGAGGAGAGCTGTGTGTTGGGGGTGATGCAGAAAATGAGGAGAGCTGTGTTGGGGGGTGATGGAGACAGTGAGGAGAGCTGTGTTGGGGGTGATGGAGACAGTGAGGAGAGCTGTGTGTTGGGGGTGATGGAGACAGTGAGGAGAGCTGTGCTGGGGGTGATGGAGTCAGTGAGGAGAGCTGTGTGTTAGGGGTGATGGAGACAGTGAGGAGAGCTGTGTGTTGGGGGGTGATGGAGACAGTGAGGAGAGCTGTGTTGGGGGTGATGCAGAAAGTGAGGAGAGCTGTGTGATGGGGGTGATGGAGACAGTGAGGAGAGCTGTGTGTTGGGGGTGATGGAGAAAATGAGGAGAGCTGTGTTGGGGGGTGATGGAGACAGTGAGGAGAGCTGTGTGTTGGGGGGTGATGGAGACAGTGAGGAGAGCTGTGTGTTGGGGGGTGATGGAGACAGTGAGGAGAGCTGTGTGTTGGGGGGTGATGGAGAAAGTGAGGAGAGCTGTGTGTTAGGGGTGATGGAGACAGTGAGGAGAGCTGTGTGATGGGGGTGATGGAGACAGTGAGGAGAGCTGTGTTGGGGGATGATGGAGACAGTGAGGAGAGCTGTGTTGGGGGATGATGGAGACAGTGAGGAGAGCTGTGTGTTGGGGGTGATGGAGACAGTGAGGAGAGCTGTGTGTTGGGGGTGATGGAGAAAGTGAGGAGAGCTGTGTGTTGGGGGGTGATGGAGACAGTGAAGAGAGCTGTGTGTTGGGGGATGATGGAGAAAGTGAGGAGAGCTGTGTGTTAGGGGTGATGGAGACAGTGAGGAGAGCTGTGCGTTGGGGGGTGATGCAGAAAGTGAGGAGAGCTGTGTGTTGGGGGTGATGGAGACAGTGAGGAGAGCTGTGTGTTGGGGGTGATGGAGAAAGTGAGGAGAGCTGTGTGTTGGGGGTGATGCAGAAAGTGAGGAGAGCTGTGTTGGGGGGTGATGGAGACAGTGAGGAGAGCTATGTGTTGGGGGGTGATGGAGACAGTGAGGAGAGCTGTGTGTTGGGGGTGATGGAGACAGTGAGGAGAGCTGTGTGTTGGGGGTGATGGAGACAGTGAGGAGAGCTGTGTTGGGGGGTGATGGAGACAGTGAGGAGAGCTGTGTGATGGGGGGTGATGGAGACAGTGAGGAGAGCTGTGTGTTGGGGGGTGATGGAGACAGTGAGGAGAGCTGTGTGATGGGGGGTGATGGAGACAGTGAGGAGAGTCACACTGCCCTCATACAGACTCATATAGTCGTACAGCTTTCATACAGACTCAGTCACACAGTCCTCATACAGGCTTATACCGTCACACAGGCCTCTAGGGCTGTCCCAAATACCATTTTTTTTTGGGCTCCGAAGCTTCGGTAGTAATCAACAGTGATTATACAAATATTCGGGGGGGGGGGGGTGGCTGCTGGGTTTGGCGTGACTCAGGAGAGACTCTGTTCTCGGCTGAGATGGATGGCATAGCGCTGCAACATGTGTCTTTCAGTTTAACTAAAGGCGTTCATTTTTAAGTATTCTGTTATTCTGTTACAACCACTTTCTCTCCAATTTAACGACTTCATTTAAATGGTGCCGTCACCATGTGTTGGGCATTCTTTAACGGCCAAGGTGAACTGAAGCTTTAAGTTTACTGCCCTGAGTGACGGGGATGTCAGGCGCCCAAGCTGAGGTGGTATATACTGTCAAACTTCCAATAATAGCCGAGTCTCCAATAAATGCAGGCTTCTTATAATCGCTGGTATGCACTACCCTTTCAGTGAAATAAACATTTGCCTCCTATAAATGCTGAGGAAAATTATACCGGTATTTATTCTTCATGACTATAAAAGGAAAGAGCAGTGGATTACAAGGCTTACAGTAGTCATATTTGTTTGTTGTGGCTAAAAACGGTCTTGAACTGGTTTTGAAAAGGCAGTCCTATTGTTTCTCCAGGTTATGAAAAGTAACGCACATGGGTTGAAAAAAAAACAAAAAAACAGTGTGAGGTTATTTTAGTGAATTCAGTTTTGTCTTATGTTCATCTGTTCATGAATTAGATTAAACATAAACCATCAAAACAAGCTGTCTGTTGGATAAAGACTTTTGTTTGCAGAACTTGCAGAAGCCTGAAGGCTTTAGGTGAAAAAAAACGCAAGTCTCTTATTATGGCTGAGTCTTCAATAAACACCAGTAAAGTTAAGTTAATAAACCCCTCAGCATTTATTGGAAGTTTTACGTTATTTCCACATTTTAACAGTGCAATTAAAACATATAAATATAGCACAAGAATGTCCTGACAAAATGTATTTTGCAGTTGACCCTTATTGATAGCCTACATTTAGGGGGAAAAAAACGAACATTCGAATCCCAAAACTGAAGCTAAACTAATAAACTAAAACTAATAACAAAACTAATACAGTCACACAGTCCTCATACAGACTCATACAGTCACACAGTCCTCATACAGTCACACAGTCCTCATACAGACTCACACAGTCACACAGCCCTAATACAGACTCATACAGTCACACAGTCCTCATACAGACTCATACAGTCACACAGTCCTCATACAGACTCATATAGTCACACAGTCCTCATACAGACTCATACAGTCACACAGTCCTCACACAGTCACACAGTCCTCATACAGACTCATACAGTCACACAGTCCTCATACAGCCTCATACAGACTCACACAGTCACACAGCCCTAATACAGACTCATACAGTCACACAGTCCTCATACAGACTCATATAGTCACACAGTCCTCATACAGACTCATACAGTCACACAGTCCTCATACAGACTCATACAGTCACACAGTCCTCATACAGACTCATATAGTCACACAGTCCTCATACAGACTCATACAGTCACACAGTCCTCACACAGTCACACAGTCCTCATACAGACTCACACAGTCACACAGTCCTCATACAGCCTCATACAGACTCACACAGTCACACAGTCCTCATACAGCCACACAGTCCTCATACAGCCTCATACAGACTCACACAGTCACACAGTCCTCATACAGCCACACAGTCCTCATACAGACTCATACAGTCACACAGTCACACAGTCCTCATACAGACTCACACAGTCACACAGTCCTCATACAGTCACACAGTCCTCATACAGACTCATACAGTCACACAGTCCTCATACAGTCACACAGTCACACAGTCCTCATACAGACTCATATAGTCACACAGTCCTCATACAGCCACACAGTCCTCATACAGACTCATACAGACTCACACAGTCACACAGTCCTCATACAGTCACACAGTCCTCATACAGACTCACACAGTCACACAGTCCTCATACAGTCACACAGTCACACAGTCCTCATACAGACTCATATAGTCACACAGTCCTCATACAGACTCATACAGTCACACAGTCCTCATACAGACTCATACAGTCGCACAGTCCTCATACAGACTCACACAGTCACACAGTCCTCATACAGACTCATACAGTCACACAGTCCTCATACAGTCACACAGTCACACAGTCCTCATACAGACTCATATAGTCACACAGTCCTCATACAGACTCATACAGTCACACAGTCCTCATGTAGTCACACAGTCCTAATACAGACTCATACAGTCACACAGTCCTCATAAAGTCACACAGTCACACAGTCCTCATACAGACTCACACAGTCACACAGTCCTCATACAGTCACACAGTCACACAGTCCTCATACAGACTCATATAGTCACACAGTCCTCATACAGACTCATACAGTCACACAGTCCTCATGTAGTCACACAGTCCTAATACAGACTCATACAGTCACACAGTCCTCATACAGACTCATACAGTCACACAGTCCTCATACAGTCACACAGTCACACAGTCCTCATACAGACTCATACAGTCACACAGTCCTCATACAGACTCACACAGTCCTCATACAGACTCATACAGTCACACAGTCCTCATACAGAGTCTGTTTTATTGTGGTTCCTGCTGGCAGCCATGGTTAACCATGACCAGTGTGCCTGAGCAGTGTGGGTGTCCTACTGTCTTCAGTCATGCCATTTCTGCAGTCCTACCATGCCACACTCTATATTCACACTCACAGCGTGAAATGACAGCTTTTCACAGGTTTTAATGAGTTTCTACAGACAGCAAACACCATTCTAGCACAGGCACACAGGGGTGGAAAACCTCAGGTTTGATTTAAGTTATGAATGAAAACCTCAGGTTTGATTTAAGTTATGAATGATGTGTATCTGATGAGAGGTGTGCAGTAAATTAGGCCCCTGGCGTGTGAGATGAGGGCTTATGTAAGCGGCAGAAATCCCTGAGCCAGAGTGACAGACTGACAGGTGGGTGAGTAACTCAGACAATGTAAAGACTTACTGGTTTCCAGTTCCTTCTCTCTGTAGTTTCTCCGTAAGTTTCCACAGTTACGTTGCACTACTGCAGTATAATCATCAGAAGCCTCCAGTGCTAATCAAATATGCAGCGTTTTCTAATAAAAGAACAGCAGAGTTTGTGACTCCACGTGAATGTGTGGGTGTGACTTTTTGATGTTTGTACTTAATGAAATGACAGCTCCAGACTGCAGGAGTAACAGAGAGGAGGCCCAGAGGAGTGGGGGAGTGTGTCACTTCTCCTCACGTGTATCCTGATGTATTTATAATGTGCTTGTCTTTCACATGAATATCACTCATGATAGAAAGCAGTAGCATGAGGCCAAAGTCAGTTATTCAATTTTCAGTTATCACAGGGCAACGACAAAATATCAGCTCACTCCTGGAAAAATGGAGGATTAAAAGGAGAAGAGACCATGAGAAAGGTTCTATGGGAGTAATGACACATTTGTAAAAAGATGTTTGATTAGGGAGTAGAGCAGGCCAGACTGCGATGACAGTAAATATATGGAAACCCACAAGTCTTCATGTGGAAACCTATACAAACAGATGAGTCTCAACTGACTGTTTACAATACAGGCAGACTTCAGCTTAATGGGCTGACTTATTGTTCAAGATGAAAGACTTAATAATTGTGTGATATTTCCATAAAACAGTTCAGTTTCTTAATGTTTAATCCTGTGAGGATGAGATCCTGTCAGCTCTCTAAACCACCAATAATCTAAACACAGACGCATAGTTCTAATGTTAAACCCAGCTCCATCAGATGTAACCCTCTTCTCCTCCAAGGGCAGCATGATCACAGGGTAATCGTCTGTCTGTGACCTCAGCAGGCCTGTGAAAAGCTAGTGCTTTCAATTAAAGTATTAAGGCGGTTTATTGGTTTGCCCTGTGGCCGGCGGTTCTGAGGGCTCGGATGGCCTCTGGCAGTGGCAGTGAAGGCAGTCGGGTTTGATTACAGGCTTTCCCTGCCCAGCCTCTCTGTAATTACACCATGAGCAAGGCTTGGGTGTCTGTTTGCCACATCGCCATTCATTGCAAATGAGGTGTAATCTACAGGCTCCAGCTCTGAACTGTATCTGTGTTCATTCAGAGGAGTGAGAACAATTCTTTCAGGAATTGCTGTACAGATGGATGCTTCCAGAAGACATTAATGAGTGGTTAATGGGACGCTGGGAGCTTAAGCGTGCATATATGGCTATACTGGACGTGGTGTTAATGGCGTGTTAAGTAGAATGGGGTGCTTATTTGAAGCGCCACATTTGTGTCTGTGCCTGTGTGTGTGTGTGTGTGTGTGTTTTGTAACCATGTATAGAATTTCAATTAAAAAAATAGTAGACAGTATCAAACTGAGCCATGTCCCTGAGTTCAGTAATTACACCTTCCACCTGAACATTTTCACTGGACCCCATTCAGAACCGTCCATTAAAACAGTGGGAGTCAGAGCAATGCAGAGAGAGAGACAGAAAGAGAGAGAGAGAGAGAGAGACAGAAAGAGAGAGAGAGACTGAATGGTATTTCAGTTGTAGCTTACAGTGTAACATTAATAACAATTTCAGTCACATTCCTACTGCTGAATCTGATATCCCACCAATATCCCACAATGCCCCAGTGACCTTGGCCAAAACACAGAGGTCGTGTGTAATTATGCAGAGCCGTCGTCCCACTCATTATAGGGACCAACACAGCCGTCTGAAGACATAACCTCCAGAAACGCCCCCCATTTTCTACATGCTTAAACAGCAACTGCACTTAAATTAAAGAAATAGCACCCTCATACCCCTTTTCCACTGCCGCGGTGCCGGTGCCGGTGCCCGATTGAGCACCGGCACCCGCGCTTTTCCACTGACAAAATACTGGTGCCGGAGCCGAAAAGCTGGCACCGGCACGGCACCACAGAAATGCTGGTCCCAAAAGTTGGAACCGCTGACGTCAGAGGCTAGGCAAATAAAAACCACGCGAGAACCAATCAGTTCAGCGTTTGATACGTGACGTTCTTTAGAGAGGCGGGAGTAACAAAAAACGTCTGACCAAGTAGCGGTAGGCTAAAGGATATTTGTAGCATGAAAATATGTATATGATTAAAAGATGCATGAGTAACAATTTGTGTGTACATCAATACGGGCTGTTGTTTACATGTTACATGAACGTAGTCGGACCCAGAGTGGTAGAAAAAGACACTCTCTCTCTCGGCTCTTGCTGGTGCAATTAAACCACTTCATGCAGAACTTCATTTAAACACTCGTTTTAACTTTTGAGCTAGGTGACAGACTTACTATTTTCATGAATTTGGCCCCCAGAGCGAAAAGTTCTGGGACAAAATTCGTGAGGTGTTTCGCTGTGTGGAAGCCTAGCGTAAAAGTAAATTTATAAAGAGCAAGCAATGCGTTCTGTCCGACATTATTTTTTTCCCCACGGAAATTACCCAAACTTTCGCTATGTAGCGTTCGGTTCCCAAACCAGTGGAAATGCGGGCCGGTTCTCAAAAGGCACCAAGGCAGCACTGGCTCCGCACCGGCACGGGCACGGGCACGGGCACCAGCACCGTCGTAGTGGAAAAGAGACAATACTGTAGCCTTGCTTGTCTGTAGCTAAAATATCACTCATAAAGCAGCTTTGCTTTGTGTGTAGTTAAAATTCATATACAAAATCACTCATATTCCTGACATACTATGTTTGCAAATAGACTGTTATAAATGCAATAAACAAAATGTAACACATTCATCAACATCAAACGTGCAAAAATACATGTATCAAATATGCAGAAGGACAACAACTCCGATATCAAACTTGGCTGTTTCCAGACTGTGATACATTTAAATTCCACTGCAGGATGTTTCAGAGATGCCAAAGAAAAGCGACAGAACTGAGTTTAATTTGGAAAGGTTCACATTCTCCGATAATGACCAAAGTCTGTCGTTTCATAGAATGTTGTGTATTTTTCACATCACTAATTCTTACTCTGTTTCTGGTAATATCAGCAGGTTCGGCCATTCCTTTCTTGTTGTTTAAGTTTAAGGTTCAACGAATTAATAGCTTCTTATTCCTGTGGTGTTTTTTTTAGAAATCGTGCTGTTCATTATCGAGTCTAATGTGAAATTATTATTACTAATAATTTCCTCTCATACCAGTGTTTGCATCTTATTACCATGCTTAGCCAACATACGCTTGGCATTTTTCCCTCACTTACAAGGGAAAATTGTCATTTAAGTTGAGTAAATTTTCTTCACTGTTGCCATGGCAATCCTTAATAGTGAACTACAGCTGAGTTTAACAAAGCACATATTTTAATTAAGCACATTCTCTCTTGCATATGGTGCAATGTGAACGTGGCCACAGGCAGGGACGTGTGGGCAGTTTTGTGTCTGGTCACAGGAAGACACACGGAACATCTCAGACCACAGAGAAAACATCAGATGTCAGATGTCCTCAGCTTCAGCAGAGAATAGCAGCTACTGGCTAATCTGTGATCTACTCTACACTCCCCCCTCACAGAACAGAGCAGAACGGAGCGGAGCGGAACAGAACAGAACCGAACAGAACCGAACCGAGCCGGCAGAGAGGGGCAGAGACCTGACTCTGCGATGACTCATTACGGCCCAGGCTTAAACCTCCCTGAGCCCACGCTGGCCTCTCACCGCACCATTTGATCTCTCGGCCGAGAGAGACAAAGTTTATTTCACATGGCCCAAGGCCGACTGCGCTACAGCAGACGCGGCCGACTGCGCTACAGCAGACGCGGCCGACTGCGCTACAGCAGACGCAGAGCACTGATGCACATCACTCCGTACAGTGGAGCGTGTCCTCTGTGTCTTCTTTTCTGTGCTGTTTCTGCCATGTGCCTTTGGACCTAATGAACCAACCCAACAAAAAACAAACACCGCCATCACTTTTCCCACCCACACACACAGGTGAAACAACAGAAGCTACATTCATGAAGAAAACATCAGGTAACACACAGCACTCTGCTCTGATATGTGATGACTGTTGAGTCCATGACAGAAGAAAGAAAGTAAGAAAGAAAGAAAGAAAAAAAGAAAGAAAGAAAGGGCTTCCTGTGCTCTGACCAAATATCTTATGATAGTTCTGTGACTTCTCTAATCACACATCTTCATAAACACAATCAGCCAGAGACCCTGACTCTTTGATCTTTTATCAGTCCGTAGCAGTATTATTTGTTAAGAGCTGTATCGGTGGCAGACCGCCCTTGCCCTCTGGGGTGCTGCTCTGTTGCAGGGTTCAGTTTGCTGTCTTCTCAACTGATCAGAGACTTGTCAGAATGAAATATGACGCTGGGCAAGTTGTTTCCCCCTCAGCCGAAACGAGGCAGAAACCCAGTGTTTGGACACACGGAGGAAGAGCTGAGGGTGTATGAGAGTGTGAGGGTGTGTGCATGTGTGTGTGTGTGCGTGTGTGTGCGTGTGTAGGTGTGGATCGAAACACAAAAGCCCCCACAGACTGCCTCGAGCAGGGTTCAAAACCCATGTCACAGTTCTAGAACAAATTTTACTATTACCAGCCTTCAGCTGGACTCACTGAGTAACTGATGCATGTCAGCAGTCTCTGGGTCTGATGGAATCTGAATTGAATCCGAATTGAATGGGAAATGGCTTTTTGCTTGTATCACTGACAAAACTGCAGCACCCACTGAAAAACAGACCAATGGGATCACAGCAGATGATTTCAGTAAGAACTGATCCAAAGCCATTGCAGTGTTGAAGTAGCAAATGGCAGGGCAAAGCAAAACGGTAAATTGAACTAAACAGACCCCTGAAGAGAAATAATGCATTTTTTTAAATCGGCACAGGTCACTGCCTTTTTGCATTGCCCTTTTTAACACAAGTCATCCTGTCCCAGTGCTGTGTCACAGAGATTTACTACTGAACGCAAAAACCACGTGACAGAACCATCATGTGTTTATTCACCGGCTGTGTCAAGCCCATTGGCTTTAGTGGTTTGATTTCTGAGATCTCTCATCAGACCTTGTAAGCTGAGGACATAAGAGAACATGCAACCACAAAAGGCAGTTAAAAGAGAGCGCATGACCATATAAGGTAGTGAGAAGTGAATATATGACCATATAAGACAGTGAGAACAGGACCTATGACCATATAAGGCAATGCAGAGAGGAGGTATGAACTTATAAGGCCATGACAAAAGGAAGTCACTTTTGTTTTGTGTTGCAGTCAAATAATAAAAATAAGATTCAATAATCCAACCGAGAAAAGCTTTTTTTTTATTAAACTGTTAAAAAAATTACTTTCAGATGAGTGCTTCACCCAGTGGGTATTTCCGAAGAAACAAGACATGCATACTCATTCAGGCTCCTCCCTAAATTATGCAAATATCCAACATGACAGGTTTAAAAACAAACCCATAGTCATCCCTGAACTGGACTCAGCCCTCTCTCTCTCTCTCTCTTTCGGACGACAGCCCTCACACCTCACCTCTACCCCTGCCCTGTCTCCACAGCCCCCTGGCATGCCTGCTCTTTGATCTCCCAAATGTTTAACCCCACTGGCATCCTCTGACTGTACGTGTTTGATTCAAGACCCTGATCTTTGCTTACAGTGCCATCAGTGGAGCAACACCAGCCTCTCTCAGTGTAATGTCTGTCCCGAGCCCCAGGGCAAGATCACCCCGCTCAGCCTGATCCGGGAGCCTGATCCGGGAGCCTGATCCAGGAGCCTGTCCGTTACACCGCTCCTGGATCAGACTCCTCCACCGTTGAACACTTCTCACCTCTCACTCCAAAATCATGGAATGACCTTCCCATAGATGTGAGAACTTCTTAGTTCCTCCCTGTTTCCCCCTAATGACTGAGAACACATCTCATTTCAAACTGTTCCTCAAATCAGATTTACCCAAGCTGCTACTGTAGTGCTTACATTTAAAAAAATCAAAAATGGCCGACTAATCCCTGTTTACGGGACGGTTGATGATGACATATTGTTAGCTGTCATCTACTTGAATGGGTTTATTTAAAATCTCTAATGGTAAAAAAACGCTGAAATATCAAAACAGTAATTGTAATTATCCAGCGGGTGTTTAGTGGAGATCCAGCGCTTTGGCGTGTATGTGTATGAGCAGACTTTGGCGCCGCAGGCCAGTAAGCTGTGGCTCTGTCAAGCAGAACTAAATTTCGAGATGATGGGAGATGCATTTTAACCGCCTACATATCTGTTTAAATCTGTTTTCCCTTCATATCATCTCACCCAGGCAGGAATGGACACATCATTCTTTTTGTGCAATGCCAGGTTCAAACTACACGAATTCAGCCCGATTTTGACACGATTTTGTCGTCGCGGACAAACTTCCAGCGTCGGGCCCGAATATGAACGTCGGGAACGATGAATGTGCATCTTTACCCTTTGTAGTGACACTTAATCTAAGTACAGCGACGTGGCGTTGGGGACGCCCCACGACGAAACTCGAAACACGACATGAAAAGTCTAGCACGTCAGAATTGTTTGCATTTTCCTGCCTAGTTTGACATATCCTATGACATGTTCATGGTCTGACATGTACGACCCTCCTCCTCAACGTGAAAGGCAGCATTTGATAATTAGTCGGGGTCATGCTTGTAGTGTTGCCAGTCCTCTGACCAAGATACGGCAAGAATTTATGGACCTACGATTGCCCAATTTGACATGGTGACCATCGTGAAAGACAAAAATATCGTGTAGTCTGATCCCGGCATAACTTTCACATCTTGGCTGGATTAGTTTACAGACAATACAACACTTCAGGTGTCATAATTCACCAATCCACTGATTTAATTCACAGTTAATAAACAGTGACAGGCGGAGGCCATGTCCTCGACCGGTCTAGTCTCCACACCACACACTGCATTCATACAGGGTTTCCCGGTTTCATGTCTGTGCGAAAGTGGTCAAATTGGTCTCTGTAGTCAAACACACATCACTAATGCAGCAGGTTTCCATCTGAAGGGCGGGGTGCTGGGTTAGAACTTTGGACAAGGAAAGGCTCCGCCCACTTTACTTTTGAAGAACTGCAGTGCTGAGCCAGAGGAGGGTTTGCACTGGTCAAAAGACATCACATCTCAAAGGGAATTAGGACAGGCTCTCTCTAAAATTACTAAGTGCTGTGAAACTTTGAATGGGAACATTTGACTTCATTTTTCATTTCTGTGTCTCCTCAGTTCAACATTTCACCTTTTTAATTGCAGCTCAGTCAGGGGTTCCATGACAGAACCGCCTCTACTGATCATCAACTGTCACCCTGTCATAGGCCCTGGATGTGGGAGCATTGTTAGCATTAGGGTTATCTTCTCTCCCTCTCTCCCTCTCTCTCTCTCTCTCTCTCTCTCTCTCTGTCTGATAATGATTTTCCTCTCTGGTGTTAGTAGAATGACTTGCCTTTATCTTCAAAAGGCTCCATTTCAAGGAAATTGTTGCCTGGCAGATGAGTGCAGGCCTGAAGCCTGCTGACAGACGACAGGCCTTTTCATGAGGCTTTGAAAGAGAACAGATGCTCTCATGCACAGCTGTGCAGAGCCAGGCACACATATGAAACAGCATGTACGAGTGAAGAGAAGGCTGCTGAGAGTCAATGTTATGATATCGGGTGTTTTCTGTCTTCTCCAAATCTTTTTAAATTGAGAGAAAAACACCTGTAAATTCATTCTCTACTTTTCCTGGATAGTAATCACCATTAACTTTATATGTGGTGAATTTTTCTAAGGATAGAAAATCACATGATACGCACACACACACACACACACACACACACACGCACACACACACACACATACTCTCTCTCTCTCTGTGTGAGTTTGCATTTTCAAAGCGATGAGGAGTTGGCAGTGGGCATGCTGATGACCCACTTTCCATGGCTGTCAGAGAAACGATAAAACTCTTCCTGGAAAGAAAGAAAGAGCAGAATGCTGGTCCCATCTCCTCTTCAAATGACTTTTCATCTTTAACAGAGACCAGCACTCAAAGGCAGCATGTCCAGTAAAGGCCTGGGGTTCCTCATAATTACCTGTGGAGATAATCTGGTCGCTAATTTAAACAGAATGCCCTTGATTGCACTGCACAGCGTTTGCAGTTCCGATAAATTGACCTTCAGTGAGCACGTTCTCTTACCACGTTGCATTCACTGTGTTTCATTAAAATCCTGATTTCAGCATCTCCCACGCTTTTCATCACCCCTATCAAAAACCACCACCATTACAGAAGTCCAGGATCCAGTCTGACTCGGAATCAGCTGGGATCCAGTCTGACTCGGAATCAGCTGGGATCCAGTCTGACTCGGAATCAGCTGGGATCCAGTCTGACTCGGAATCAGCTGGGATCCAGTCTGACTTGGAATCAGCTGGGATCCAGTCTGACTCGGGGATCAGCTGGGATCCAGTCTGACTCGGAATCAGCTGGGATCCAGTCTGACTCGGAATCAGCTGGGATCCAGTCTGACTCGGAATCAGCTGGGATCCAGTCTGACTCGGGGATCTGGGTGATTATTTAAGATGAACAGCAATTCAAAACAAGCTGTTGTTTTTCCAGCTGAATTCGTGGAATCTCATTGTCTTTCTCTCTCCCAGCGGAGTCATGTGAAGGCAGGATCTGATATATCAGTGAAGGTTAAACTGTAATCTTATCACTGTGTTTTCTTGTTTTTCTTTGTTTTCACTGTCATTGTCCCTGACTTTGATGAGGAGTGTGGGCAGAGAATGAGAGAGTTTCCCACTCACTCTGTGCAGTTATCTGAAGAGTGGCAGTGCCTCAGGTCACATACAGAAAAACCACTCATTCATTCTGTGCCCTCTCACAAATCTGTCTCATAACACTTTCCTGCTGATGGGGTTTTAGCCAATGCAACCAGGGCTCGGCCAGAGAGAGAGAGAGACAGACAGACAGACAGACAGACAGACAGGAGTATTCTGGAGTTCTGAGGAGAGTGCAAACAGAGAAATCACAGCAGTTTGTATGAGAGCGACTGACTAAGGGAAAAGACAGTGAGAGAAGGTAAAATAGGCAAAGAAGAGATGGTGTGTACATGAGTGTGAGTGTGTGTGTACGTGTGTGTGTGCGCGCGTGTGTGTGTGTGTGCGCGCGTGTGTGTGTGTGTACGTGTGTGTGTGTGTGTGTGTGTGTGTGTGTGTGTGTGTGTGCGCGCGTGTGTGTGTGTGTACGTGTGTGTGTGCGCGCGTGTGTGTGTGTGTGCGCGCGTGTGTGTGTGTGTACGTGTGTGTGTGTGTGTGTGTGTGTGTGTGTGTGTGTGTGTGTGTGTGCGCGTGTGTGTGTGTGTGTGTGTGTGTGTGTGTGTGTGTGTGTGTGTGCGCGTGTGTGTGTGTGTGTACGTGTGTGTGTGTGTGTGTGTGTGTGTGTGTGTGTGTGTGTGTGTGCGCGTGTGTGTGTGTGTGTGTGTGTGTGTGTGTGTGTGTGTGTGTGTACGTGTGTGTGTGTGTGTGTGTGTGTGTGTGTGTGTGTGCGCGTGTGTGTGTGTCTGTCTGTCTGTCTGTGTGGAGACAGACAGAGGCTTTCCAGTAAGTACTCCAGTTTGTAGCAGTAGTTCTAACAGGGTTGACTGCAGACACAGAAACACATGGCTGCAGTGGCACTTCTGTCCTGAGCTGACAAAGGGCCTTTAGGGAAAAGCCAGAGCCACAGAAGCCATTATGGCTCAACCCTTATCCACAGAATGAAGCTGGCAGCTCAGGGATTTCTCCTCATTCCAGCACACACACTCTCTCACACACACTTTTCCACTTTTTCACCTGAGTAACCAACCTTGGCTTTCCCCTTTTGTCAATCCATCTGATTCAGACTCTAACATATTCTCTCACTCCATCTCTCTCTCTCTCCCTCTCTCTTTTGATCTCTACCTCTCTCTCTCCCGCTCTCTTTCTCTCTCTCTCTCTCTCTCTCTTTTGATCTTTCCCTCTCTCTCACACACTCTCTCATCCATCAGTCATTGCAGTGGAGACGTAGTGTAGGGCTGAACTGGTCCACAGCAGGCTGATTTCCCACAATTCTCAGGGAGTGTGTGAGACAAGCCCTTAATCTGGTCTTTGAAGGAAGTCCTGTCTCTCTCTCTGTGTCTGTCTCTCTCTTACCCTCTCTCTACTTTTCACTGTCTCTCTCACACTCTCTCTCTATTTTTCTCTCTGTCTCTCTCTCACTCTCTCTCTCTGCCTCTCTCTCTCTCACTCTCTCTCGCTGTGTGTGATGGGTGTCATGGGCAGATGGGTACCATGGTGACAGACTTTACAAATCAAATGACACATACACACAAACATATACAAACACTCACAGGCACACACACACACACACACACACACACACACACACACACACACAGGGTATGGTGGAAAAGTGTGTGTGTATATATACTTAAACATCTGCGCTTTTGAGTTGCTTCTCCTGTGTTTGTGGCTGGAGAGGGGAGTACTGCAGTATTCCTGTCAATCATACTGTCCTTCATTCCTCACACTCATTCACACTCCATTAACACACTCACTCACACTCCATTAACACACTCACTCAGCCATCCACCGACATTCACGCTCCATTAACACACTCATTCACACTCCATTAACACACTCATTCACACTCCATTAACACACTCACTCACTACCATTAACACACTCACTCAGCCATCCACCGACATTCACACTCCATTAACACACTCATTCACACTCCATTAACACACTCACTCAGCCATCCACCAACATTCACACCCCATTAACACATTCATTCACACTCCATTAACACACTCAATCAGCCATCCACCAACGTTCACGCTCCATTAACACACTCATTCACACTCCATTAACACACTCATTCATACTCCATTAACACACTCACTCACTACCATTAACACACTCACTCAGCCATCCACCGACATTCACACTCCATTAACACACTCATTCACACTCCATTAACACACTCACTCAGCCATCCACCGACATTCACACTCCATTAACACACTCATTCACTGCCATTAACATACTCATCCACTGCCATTAACACACTCACTCAGCCATTGACAAGCACTCACTATCATTAACGCACTCACTCACTGCCATTAACACACTCACTCAGCCATCCACCAGCATTCACTACCATTAACACACTCATTCACTGCCATTAACACACGCATTCACTGATATTAACACACTCACTCACTACCATTAACACACTCACTCAGCCATTGACAAGCACTCACTATCATTAACACACTCATTCACTATCATTAAAACACTCAGCTACTGACCAGCATTCACTATCATTAACACACTCACTGCCATTAACACACTCATTCACTATCATTAACACACTCACTCAGCCATTGAACAGCATTCAATACCATTAACACACTCATTCACTGCCATTAACACACTCATTCACTGCCATTAACACACTCATTCACTACCATTAACACACTCATTCACTGCCATTAACACACTCAATCACTACCATTAACACAGTCAGCTATTGACCAGCATTCACTACCATTAACACACTCATTCACTACCAGTCCAGATAGACACAGTCCAGACACACACACAGAGTCCAGACACACACATAGTCCAGACACACAGAGTCCAGACAGACACACACAGAGTCCAGACACACACAGAGTCCAGACACACAGAGTCCAGACAGACACACACACAGAGTCCAGACGCACACAGAGTCCAGACACACACAGAGTCCAGACACACACACAGAGTCCAGACACACAGAGTTCAGACACACACACACACAGAGTCCAGACACACACAGAGTCCAGACACACACAGAGTCCGGACAGACACAGAGTCCAGACACACACAGAGTCCGGACAGACACAGAGTCCAGACACACACAGAGTCCAGACACACACAGAGTCCAGACAGACACACACACAGAGTCTAGACGCACACAGAGTCCAGACACACACAGCGTCCAGACACACACACAGAGTCCAGACACACACAGAGTCCAGACACACACACACAGAGTCCAGACACACACAGAGTCCAGACACACAGAGTCCAGACAGACACACACACACAGAGTCCAGACGCACACAGAGTCCAGACACACACAGAGTCCAGACACACACAGAGTCCAGACACACAGAGTTCAGACACACGCACACAGAGTCCAGATACACACAGAGTCCGGACAGACACAGAGTCCGGACAGACACAGAGTCCAGACACACACAGAGTCCAGACAGACACACACAGAGTCCAGACAGACACACAGAGTCCAGACAGACACACAGAGTCCAGACACACACACAGAGCCAATGTCTTTGAAACATTCTTTTTCAGTGCTCCTTTGTAATAATAAACTTCATTTTCAATATCAAATACAACCAAAATAGCTAATATAATAACTGATACAGAAACGCCTTCAAAAGTGTTTGTGAAAAGTGTAGCACTATCATATTAATAGTCTAGGAGGTTCAAATAATTAGAACACTACTCCCACCCACACACACAGACACACACGCGCTTACACACACACACACACACAGTACACACGCCCACACATATAAGCACAGGAAGAGATACATTCCCACATGCATGCACAAACATCCAAATGTTATGAATTTGTGAAAATGACAATGTGAAAATGTGAATTTGTGAAAATGATTCCAAATTAAAATGCGTTGTCTAGGTTAACCATGGAAGCGTTTGTGAAAGTGTGAAATTCTCCCTACAGCATTTCAAACAGGAATATACACTTTGTTTGGGCATCAACCACCTGAACAAAAAAAAAGCTACACAAATACCTGTCTAATCTGAACATACTGCCTGTCTCTTTCCACTGGAGGCTGCTTAAGCCCCACACCTCATCAGTGTGGATATGTCTTAATTTTCTGTGTCATTCAAATGTGTTCCAAGAGAACACAAATCCATGCAAATCCAGTTTCTCCTCAGTTCACGCTGTCTGGCGTTTGCTTTTCGAGCTTCTTTAAACTGCACTATTTCCAAATTGCCTTAGAAAATGGAGAGGTTGAGGAATAGTTGGACTGACAGGTCCGGTCTCAGGTAGGCTACATAACAGAGTCTTTTAACGTTTAAGAAAAAGGGTAAAAATGAATGAGGAATGTTTTCAGAAACGCACGCTGAGTTGGAATAGAAATCCATTTGGGGGGGGGGGGGGGGGGGGGGGGCTTAGATTGCATTTAAATTGTCTCACATTACACACCACTGCACCACTGGGAGAGCACAACACAATCCCGCCACAGGGAAACAAGGCAGACAGGACCATGTGGGAGAGAACCATGAGAGAGAGAACCATGAGAAAGACAACCATGAAAGAGAACCAAGTGACAGAGAACCATGAGAAAGAGAACTGTGTGAGAGAGAACCGTAAGAGAGAGAACTGTGAGAGAGAGAACTGAGAGAGAGAGAACTGTGTGAGAAAGAACTGTGAGAGAGAGAACTGCGTGAGAGAGAACAATGAGAGAGGGGATTGTGTGAGAGAGAACTGTTAGAGAGAGAACTGTATAAGAGAGAACTGTGTGAAAGAAAATCATGTGAGGGAGAACCATGTGAGTTAGAACCATGAGAGAGAGAACTGTAAGAGAAAGAACAGTGAGAGAGAACTGTGTGGGAGAGCCCAGGTAAGCAGGTAAAGGCATCTCTCTGTCTCTGATAGGCTGAGGATGTGTATAACATCCCTCTGTCTCTGATTGGCTGAAGATGTGTATAACATCCCTCTCTCTCTGATAGGCTGAGGATGTGTATAACATCCCTCTGTCTCTGATAGGCTGAGGATGTGTATAACGTCCCTCTGTCTCTGATAGGCTGAGGATGTGTATAACATCCCTCTGTCTCTGATTGGCTGAGGATGTGTATAACGTCACAGAGGGGAGAGAGTGATAGAGGAATAAGAACGATCCTGCAGCAAGAAAAACACATTTTCAGACGACTGGGAGAGAGGGCGGGAGGAGATGGATTACAGAGACAGGTGGATGATAGAGAGAGAGAGAGAGAGAGAGAGAGAGACAGAGAGAGAGAGAGAGAGCGTGGAATGGCAGGGTGGTTTATAACGTTGGCGTCAGAGAGAAGGAGAGATGGAGACAGAGGAAGAGAAACTGAAAAGTCTCACAGTTGTGCAGAGAGGAACGCTGGCCATGAGGGTGTCAAGTCAGACAGACGGGGGAAAATGTGTGTGTGTGTGTATGTGTGAATGTGCATTTGTGCCAAACAGGCTGATCTATGAATACAAACATTAAAATAAATCCTGTCTGTGTGATATGTGCATGGCTAAGAGTCACTGCATGTACACTGAGAGTTTAGGTCTGTAAACTGAAGTAAACTGATGTGCATTAGAGTGTGTGTGTCCATATGCGTATTGAGCCTCATTGACTGCCCCCCCCTCTCTTTCTCTCTCTCTCTCTTCCTCTCCCCCTCTCTCTCTCTCAGGCTGATGATAAAGCAAAGACTGAGTGTGAATCACATATGGCAAGAGTGAATTAGAGTGGCCCCATGGGAAATGTAGTCTAATTAGTACTGACCCTGAGGAAGACACGAGACATGGTTTTGCATTCCTCCCCTTGCCTGGCACACAGTCCACAGAGCTTATCACACTAAATATAATATCAACATTTCTGCATGCTGTTCAGCCACCACCACCAGCCCGTCCAACACTGTCCCACACCACCACCACCAGTCTGTCCAATACTGTCCAACACCACCACCACCACCAGTCTGTCCAACACTGTCCAACACCACCACCACCAGCCTGTCCAACACTGTCCCAACACCACCACCAGCCTGTCCAACACTGTCCCAACACCACCACCACCAGTCTGTCCAACACTGTCCCAACACCACCATCACCAGTCTGTCCAACACTGTCCCACACCACCACCAGCCTGTCCAACACTGTCCCAACACCACCACCAGCCTGTCCAACACTGTCCAACACCACCACCACCACCAGTCTGTCCAACACTGTCCCAACACCACCACCAGCCTGTCCAACACTGTCCCAACACCACCACCACCAGTCTGTCCAATACTGTCCAACACCACCACCACCACCAGTCTGTCCAACACTGTCCAACACCACCACCACCAGTCTGTCCAACACTGTCCAACACCACCACCACCAGTC
Source organism: Chanos chanos (assembly GCF_902362185.1). Taxonomy (NCBI): domain Eukaryota; kingdom Metazoa; phylum Chordata; class Actinopteri; order Gonorynchiformes; family Chanidae; genus Chanos; species Chanos chanos. The sequence continues at coordinate 654,353 of NC_044505.1, forward strand.
TGTCCAACACTGTCCCAACACCACCACCACCAGTCTGTCCAACACTGTCCCAACACCACCACCACCAGTCTGTCCAACACTGTCCCAACACCACCACCAGCCTGTCCAACACTGTCCCAACACCACCACCACCAGTCTGTCCAACACTGTCCCAACACCACCATCACCAGTCTGTCCAACACTGTCCCACACCACCACCAGCCTGTCCAACACTGTCCCAACACCACCACCAGCCTGTCCAACACTGTCCCAACACCACCACCACCACCAGTCTGTCCAACACTGTCCAACACCACCACCACCACCAGTCTGTCCAATACTGTCCAACACCACCACCACCAGTCTGTCCAACACTGTCCCAACACCACCACCACCAGCCTGTCCAACACTGTCCCACACCACCACCACCAGTCTGTCCAACACTGTCCCAACACCACCATCACCAGTCTGTCCAACACTGTCCCACACCACCACCAGCCTGTCCAACACTGTCCCAACACCACCACCACCAGTCTGTCCAACACTGTCCCAACACCACCACCACCAGCCTGTCCAACACTGTCCCACACCACCACCAGCAGTCTGTCCAACACTGTCCCAACACCACCACCACCAGTCTGTCCAACACTGTCCCAACACCACCACCAGTCTGTCCAACACTGTCCCACACCACCACCACCAGCCTGTCCAGCACTGTCCCAACACCACCACCACCAGTCTGTCCAACACTGTCCCACACCACCACCATCAGTCTGTCCAACACTGTCCCAACACCACCACCATCAGTCTGTCCAACACTGTCCCACACCACCACCAGTCTGTCCAACACTGTCCAACACCACCACCACCAGCCTGTCCAACACTGTCCCAACACCACCACCAGTCTGTCCAACACTGTCCCAACACCACCATCACCAGTCTGTCCAACACTGTCCAACACCACCACCACCAGTCTGTCCAACACTGTCCAACACCACCACCAGTCTGTCCAACACTGTCCCACACCACCATCACCAGTCTGTCCAACACTGTCCCAACACCACCACCAGTCTGTCCAACACTGTCCCACACCACCACCACCAGTCTGTCCAACACTGTCCAACACCACCACCAGTCTGTCCAACACTGTCCCAACACCACCACCACCAGTCTGTCCAACACTGTCCAACACCACCACCACCAGTCTGTCCAACACTGTCCAACACCACCACCACCAGCCTGTCCAACACTGTCCAACACCACCACCAGTCTGTCCAACACTGTCCCACACCACCACCAGTCTGTCCAACACTGTCCTAACACCACCACCAGCCTGTCCAACACTGTCCCAACACCACCACCATAAGACAACACAAAACGTTGTCCCTCTCTATCTACACTGCTGATTGTAATATATATATAGATACACACATGTATCCGTGTGTGTGTGTGTGTGTGTGTGTGTGTGTATATATTCAAAAGATACGTAACACATAATAATAAGTATAACATTCAGATAATGCCACCAGTTATTACAATGATCCCAATGACATGGCAGTTATAAACATCAAGCCTATTGGTCTACAGCCCATTGGTGAAACAATCAATAACCAACCACAATTGAGCATTCAGTAGCTTCATGGAAGAATGTCTGTTATTCAGGTGACTTACTCTGATTTAATTCAACAGCTCCATTCACCTGTCTCTTCAGATGCCTCTCTCTTCCCAATACAGATAAGAGTCTGAAAGGACACTGGAAGGAGTATGCTACACACACACGCACACACACACACACACACACACACACACACACACGCACACACACCCACGCATGCACGCACTCACAGTCATTGATATCTGACACGTTGACTTGCCCTTAAAGTGATGCCCTGTCTGTCGGCCAAAGTGTGTGTGTGCCTCAGCCCTGTCATCACCAGACTCATCTGAGGGGAGAGGCTCTTCACAGCGGACGAGAGGAGAAGCAATCGCATCCAATTTAGCCTTCAATCAGAAATCAAACAAATCCTCCGCCATGGCCAATTAAATTACACCTGCCTTCCTCCACCGCATCACTGTCAAGTCAAACACAGTGACTGAGAAAGAAAGAGAGGAGAGAAGAGAAGAGGAGAGGAGGCGCATTTAGAACTTTCTTTTCCCCACATTCTCTCACTCTCACCGCAAAAAATCTGCTCTCAGCTCATTAGTAAAACTGGTCACGCCACAAAGGCTCATGGGATACAAACCCTACTGCTTCTCCTGGCAGAGCAGAGGTTTCTGGGTAGTGAGGCAGACTGGATAGGCTCTGCCCAGCTGACACAAGTGTGGGCCACACTTCAGAACCACAGCGAGTGGGCGCCAGGAGCAAATTTCTTTATATCCAAACATTATGAGGGAATTGCCAGACAGCCTGGCCGTGGAGCGGTTTTGTCCAGGGATCGTTTAAGGGTCATGTGGTCCAAGCACTGACAGAGCAGAGGAATGGTGCAATGACAGCTCAGAAGACACCCAATCACAGACTCATACGCCCAATCACAGACTCACATGCCCAATCACAGACTCATACACTCAATCACAGACTCACACTCCCAATCACAGACTCATACGCTCAATCACAGACTCATACGCCCAATCACAGACTCATACACCCAATCACAGACTCACACTCCCAATCACAGACTAATACGCCCAATCACAGACTCATACGCCCAATCACAGACTCTTATGTCCAATCACAGACTCATACGCCCAATCACAGACTCACACGCCCAATAAAAAACTCATACGCCCAATCAAAGACTCATACGCCCAATCACAGACTCATACGCCCAATCACAGACTCCTATGTCCAATCACAGACTCATACACCGAATAACAGACTCTTATGTCCAATAACAGACTCTTATGTCCAATAACAGATTCATACGCCCAATCACAGACTCATACGCCCAATCACAGACTCACATGCCCAATCACAGACTCATACACCCAATCACAGACTCACACTCCCAATCACAGACTCATACGCTCAATCACAGACTCATACACCCAATCACAGACTCATACACCCAATCACAGACTCACACTCCCAATCACAGACTAATACGCCCAATCACAGACTCATACGCCCAATCACAGACTCTTATGTCCAATCACAGACTCATACGCCCAATCACAGACTCTTATGTCGAATAACAGACTCTTATGTCCAATCACAGACTCATACGCCCAATCACAGACTCACACGCCCAATCAAAGACTCATACGCCCAATCACAGACTCATACGCCCAATTTCAGACTCACACACCCAATCACAGACTCATACGCCCAATCACAGACTCTTATGTCAAATAACAGACTCATACACCCAATCAAAGACTCATACGCCCAATCACAGACTCTTATGCCCAATCACAGACTCATACAGCCAATCACAGACCCTTATTCCCAATCACAGACTCATAAACCCAATCACAGACTCATTCACCCAATCACAGACTCATACGCCCAATAACAGACTCATACGCCCAATCACAGACTCATACGCCCAATCACAGACTCTTACATCCAATAACAGACTCATACAGCCAATCACAGACCCTTATTCCCAATCACAGACTCATACACCCAATCACAGACTCATTCGCCCAATCACAGACTCATACACCCAATCACAGACTCATTCGCTCAATCACAGACTCATACGCCCAATCACAGACTCATACGCCCAATCACAGACTCTTACATCCAATAACAGACTCCTATGCCCAATCACAGACTCATACGCCCAATCACAGACTCATACACCCAATCACAGACTCTTACATCCAATAACAGACTCGTACGCCCAACCACAGACTCTTATGTCCAATCACAGACTCTTACGTCCAATAACCGACTCATACACTCAATCACAGACTCTTCTGCCCAATCATAGGTTTATATGTCTCACATTGAGTCCTCCTTGAGTCCTCATGGGATGAAAAACTTGTTTGACCAGTTTGTCTTGTTGTTTATCCTTAGTGCTCGGTGGCGTTTTGGTGAGTTAAAGGACCATGTCCCACAGTGGGTGGGCTCTCTGAGACATTAGCAGGCAGCACAGAGATGCATCCTCGTTCATACATGATGGGATTAAGGCCAAGGGGGGTACGGTTTGACGCTGTCACTTCAGAGCAAACTCAGCAAAAGCAATGCCAAGAAATGCAAAATGGAAGCACTGATTTGAGAGATGAGGCAGTGATCTGTCAAAATTCCCCCAGACTCAACAGTCGCAGTCTCATAAAAACAACCTCCCTGACACCAATGCCCCCATCCCAACCTCCCTGACACCAATGCCTCCACCCAAACCTCCCTGACACCAATGCCCCCATCCCAACCTCCCTGACACCAATGCCCCTGCCCCAACCTCCCTGACACCAATGCCCCTGCCCCAACCTCCCTGACACCAATGCCCCCATCCCAACCTCCCTGACACCAATGCCCCTGCCCCAACCTCCCTGACACCAATGCCCCCATCCCAACCTCCCTGACACCAATGCCCCCATCCCAACCTCCCTGACACCAATGCCCCCATCCCAACCTCCCTGACACCAATGCCCCTGCCCCAACCTCCCTGACACCAATGCCCCCATCCCAACCTCCCTGACACCAATGCCCCCATCCCAACCTCCCTGACACCAATGCCCCCATCCCAACCTCCCTGACACCAATGCCCCCATCCCAACCTCCCTGACACCAATGCCCCTGCCCCAACCTCCCTGACACCAATGCCCCCATCCCAACCTCCCTGACACCAATGCCTCCACCCAAACCTCCCTGACACCAATGCCCCTGCCCCAACCTCCCTGACACCAATGCCTCCACCCAAACCTCCCTGACACCAATGCCTCCATCCCAACCTCCCTGACACCAATGCCCCTGCCCCAACCTCCCTGACACCAATGCCCCCATCCCAACCTCCCTGACACCAATGCCCCCATCCCAACCTCCCTGACACCAATGCCCCTGCCCCAACCTCCCTGACACCAATGCCCCCATCCCAACCTCCCTGACACCAATGCCCCTGCCCCAACCTCCCTGACACCAATGCCCCTGCCCCAACCTCCCTGACACCAATGCCTCCACCCAAACCTCCCTGACACCAATGCCTCCATCCCAACCTCCCTGACACCAATGCCCCTGCCCCAACCTCCCTGACACCAATGCCCCCATCCCAACCTCCCTGACACCAATGCCCCTGCCCCAACCTCCCTGACACCAATGCCCCTGCCCCAACCTCCCTGACACCAATGCCCCCATCCCAACCTCCCTGACACCAATGCCTCCACCCAAACCTCCCTGACACCAATGCCCCCATCCCAACCTCCCTGACACCAATGCCCCCATCCCAACCTCCCTGACACCAATGCCCCTGCCCCAACCTCCCTGACACCAATGCCCCTGCCCCAACCTCCCTGACACCAATGCCTCCACCCAAACCTCCCTGACACCAATGCCTCCACCCAAACCTCCCTGACACCAATGCCCCTGCCCCAACCTCCCTAACACCAATGCCCCCATCCCAACCTCCCTGACACCAATGCCTCCACCCCAACCTCCCTGACACCAATGCCCCTGCCCCAACCTCCCTGACACCAATGCCCCCATCCCAACCTCCCTGACACCAATGCCTCCACCCAAACCTCCCTGACACCAATGCCTCCACCCAAACCTCCCTGACGCCAATGCCCCTGCCCCAACCTCCCTAACACCAATGCCCCCATCCCAACCTCCCTGACACCAATGCCTCCACCCCAACCTCCCTGACGCCAAGGGGCCCGCCCCCAACCTCCCTGACACCAATGCCCCTGCCCCAACCTGAGCAGCTGAACCAGGAATTTCAGTCAGGCTACACCCACTACTGAAGTTCAGTCAGGTTACACCCACTACTGAAGTTCAGTCAGGTCACACCCACTAGTTCCTCACCACACTGTGCTTTGGAGAACATATGTTTACACTGGGAAGTGAGTCAGGCAACCACACCATCTTTATTCTGGTGTCAGGAGTCGATTCAAAGACAGGAAAGTGTCATCAGTGCCAGGAAGGTTGCATGCCAGTTCATCTCAAAAACCACGCTCACCCCCCCCACACACACACACACACACACACACCTACATACACTAGACTGTTGTAGTTTGGTTTCCCTCTCTGTCTAAATACAACAGTATCATCAGTGATCCCCTCCTCACATTATCACACTCATCATCCACCAGACAACACAATCAACTCCTATTTTTGTTTTGGTTTTTGGTCACCGTTTTCAGGAGTAAGGCCGATACTGAGTCAAACAGGAGAAAATTTCAGTAAGATTCTCCAGTCGTGTCTCTCAACTGCATTCCACGCCGTGGTCAGACCTGTCTCCTCTGGCATAGCTGGAGAGAAGGCAGCTAAAGAGCTCAATGTGTCTGAAGAGGGGAATGTGTCTAATGTACCTGTAATGTATCTGTGATGTATCTGTAATGTATCTGTGATGTACCTGTAATGTATCTGTGATGTATCTGTAATGTATCTGTGATGTATCTGTAATGTATCTGTGATGTATCTGTAATGTATCTGTGATGTATCTGTAATGTACCTGTGATGTATCTGTGTTGTATCTGTAATGTATCTGTAATGTATCTGTAATGTATCTGTGATGTATCTGTAATGTATCTGTAATGTATCTGTGATGTATCTGTAATGTATCTGTGATGTATCTGTAATGTATCTGTGATGTATCTGTGATGTACCTGTAATATATCTGTAATGTATCTGTGATGTATCTGTAATGTATCTGTAATGTATCTGTGATGTATCTGTGATGTATCTGCGATGTATCTGTGATTCACTACCCCTCATCCCCTTTCACATGCCTCCTATCAGCACCATCACACAGCAAAAAGACAGTCAGACACCGGGCTGCATTCTGCCACCACAGAAAACAGGAATATCAGGAAGACAAAGAAAAACAGAGAGGGAGAGAGTCAGAAAGAAAAACAGAGAGAGGGAGAGAGTCAGAGAGAAGGAGAGTGTGTCAGAGAGAGCCAGACTCAGGTACTAGACAGAATATTTCATGGAAACTTTCCACAGAGTAGATGGCGGCTGAATGACAGCGCCAGTGAGGTCAGACTGGAATTCGTTTCTCAAAATCTGAGATTTTCCATTATTATAATGCAAAAGAAAGGCCAGTGAACAAACACAGGCAAATACATACACACATAAACACACACAACACACACACACACTCACACACATAAACACACACAACACACACACACAAACACACACACACACACACACTCACACACACACTCACACACACATAAACACACTCTCACACACACACACACACAGAGAGAAAGGCCAGTAGACAAACACAGACAGATACACACAAACTGTAATTCAGACGGCTATACGTGATGTGTATTCCACTGCCCGAAAAATATGCTAATTCTTATAAACCAGCCTCTCACTGACCCTCACCGTCAGGAGTCATGAGGCGTTAATCAGGTGTGGTAATTCTGCTGGCGGCCTGTCAGTGTGTGAGAAAAGAACGAATCACACAGGTGGGCGAGAACCCAGCCCCTGATGCTTCTGAGCTCAGTCAGCACAGCCAGTTTGACATGATTGTCTGTGGAGAACAGTTTCCACCAGCCGGATTGTCCACTGATATAAAAACACACAGTGTTCACTATAGCACAGCCAGTCATGCCACTGCAGAACCAAAATCCCATCTGCCCAGGGCTACAGTCACCATCACTAATGACCCGCTTACACTCTCCAGATGAACACTAGGGTGAGACAGAAAGAGAGAGAGAGAGTGAGAGAGAGAAAGAAACAGAGAGAGAGAGAAAGAAACAGAGAGAGAGAGAGAGAAAGAGAGAGAGAGGAAGGGGAGAGAGAGAGAAAGAAACAGAGAGAGAGAGAGAGTGGGAGGGAGGGAGAGAGAGAGAGAGAGAGAGAAAGAAACAGAGAGAGAGAGGGAGGGAGGGAGTGAGAAAGAGAGAGAGAGAGAAACAGAGAGAGAGAGAAAGAAACAGAGAGAGAGAGAGAGAGGAAGGGGAGAGAGAGAGAAAGATACAGAGAGAGAGAGAGAGAGAGAGAGAGAGAGAGAGAGAGAGAGAGAGGAAGGAAGGGAGAGAGAGAGCGAGAGAGAGAGAGAGAGAGAGAGAGAGAGAGAGAGAATACCTCACCTCTACTGAAACTTGTTCAGAAAGAAACTCTTTATCCCTTTGAAAAAGCTCCTTTCCCTCTCTCTCTCTGTAACTAAGCGACAGTTAAATTTGATCAAACATGCTGATGTTCTGTTTTAATTTCACACAGTCTCTAAGGCCTACATTTCTTAAACCATAAAAAATCATTAAACTACAGCTCCAGCTGCCTTTGGTATTACTTTAATATTCAGTTTCTCTATTTAATATCACAGTGACAGTGAGGGATCTGATACGAAGGCGTCTGAATTGGAGCAGAGGAATATGCGAGTTTTACTGTGTTCCCAGAGATTCACTTCTCTCCTCTAACTCTCAATAACACAGAGATTCACTTCTCTCCTCTAACGCTCAATAACAGAGAGATTCACTTCTCTCCTCTAACTCTCAGTAACACAGAGATTCACTTCTCTCCTCTAAACTCTCAGTAACACAGAGATTCACTTCTCTCCTCTAAACTCTCAATAACAGAGATTCACTTCTCTCCTCTAACTCTCAGTAACACAGAGATTCACTTCTCTCCTCTAACGCTCAATAACAGAGAGATTCACTTCTCTCCTCTAACTCTCAATAACACAGAGATTCACTTCTCTCCTCTAACTCTCAGTAACACAGAGATTCACTTCTCTCCTCTAAACTCTCAATAACACAGAGATTCACTTCTCTCCTCTAAACTCTCAATAACACAGAGATTCACTTCTCTCCTCTAACGCTCAGTAACACAGAGATTCACTTCTCTCCTCTAACGCTCAATAACACAGAGATTCACTTCTCTCCTCTAACTCTCAGTAACACAGAGATTCACTTCTCTCCTCTAACTCTCAGTAACACAGAGATTCAGTTCTCTCCTCTAAACTCTCAATAACAGAGATTCACTTCTCTCCTCTAACTCTCAGTAACACAGAGATTCACTTCTCTCTAATTCTCAGTAACACAGAGATTCACTTCTCTCCTCTAAACTCTCAATAACACAGAGATTCACTTCTCTCCTCTAACTCTCAGTGACACAGAGATTCACTTCTCTCCTCTAACGCTCAGTAACACAGAGATTCACTTCTCCCCTCTAACGCTCAGTAACACAGAGATTCACTTCTCTCTCATTCTCAGTAACACAGAGATTCAGTTCTCTCCTCTACAACATAGCAGTGGTGTGATACAACGCTCACCAACAGCTTTTCAACTGACAACCAATTACCACTCTATTAAACCAACACCAACACACTCCGCATGGCTTCATTAGCATAGCGTATGTAAATGACCAGTGAGTGAGGCTGAAAGGTCAGCCCCTTATTCAAATATGTGCAAATGAGCATTGTTTGCTCAGTGCTGATGTAAATGGGGGCAGTGATGGTGTTTGTCAGGCTGAGTGATCAGCCTGTGTGTATACATCTGAGTGTCACGGGTCACTCCACAGTATAATTGAACTGAATAGGGATTTACTAATAGACAGCTGGGTTAAACTGACCTCTTCTGATCAGACACAGAATACATAAACACGTTTGTCTTTGTGTGAGCATTTTCCAAACGCAATGATTTATCAATCTGACAAACAACACACACACACACACACACACACAGTCAATTTCCCCTCCTCCGTCGACCAAGAACAGTTAATCAGTCTTGTTAAAAGCATGGTCATTTCTGTCACGGTGGCGACCCCCTGGGATTGGTGTGACAGAATGAAAACTCAAGAGATAATAACTCTCATTTAACTCTAATGACATCTCTATGGGAGACTAATGGTATCGCAAAACCATGAACCAGATAGACAGAGACAGACAGACAGACAGACAGGCAGGCAGGCAGAGGGCGAGAGATGGAGAGAGGGAGAAAGGGAAGCAGAGAGAGAGAGAGAGAGAGAGAACACAAAGGGAATCGTTGCCAAAGATCAATGGTGCTGTCAGAATAGGCCAGTGTGACTGACTTCCACACCCTCGCCTCCACCGACCCCAAAAAAAGAGCCTTTTGAAGCTCTTCTCCACCCCACTCAAAGGCGAAGGCAAAGCCAAGCCGCAGACTGAGACCCACAGATTCATTCGAGCACAAACGCTCCTGCCCCTGTCATTTCTCTCCACTGCACTGTCAGACGTAAAACATCTCTGATAACGCTGGTTAATCTATCAGCCCACCTCACCTCTCACAGACCAGTCTCCAACAAACAGTCCTTAGACCACCTTCATACTGGGAACTGATAAAAACAACAAACGTGTGTGTATGCTGTGTGTGTGTGTGTGTAGGCTGTAGAGGTGTACAGAGACATCACTATCTGTATCTGTTCAGCCAATAAAATTATCCGTCTCTGTATCTGTATTAAGATAGTAGACCACAAGTGGGTGTGGTTTATTTCGGAGGCCATGTTACATCAGGCAGATGTTGTAATTGCTAACCTAATATTTATTGGCAATGCAATTTTTGTGCCTTCAAAGCATCAAACTGATTTAACATTGGTATATAATTAATTATTAAACATATTTCCACATCATCATACTGTACTTTTCATCTCTCTTTCTCTTGTCTTTTTTAACTTATATTTGTAACTTAATTAAGTTTTATGAACTGTCTGAACCTCATCACCACCACTCCCTTTAACTGGGGGACACTGAACAATCAGAAACTGAAGAAAATGTTTTAGAAATCGAAAGATTCTGTTTTACATTGGCAATAGAAACGGTTTACAGGAAAGAAAAATATCCTTCAGTTGAGGGGAATAATCTTAAATTCCACTGAATCTGCATTCGCGATTCTTGGATGTGTTAACGTTACTGCAGTTCGTGAATTACTATTTTACAACAGTAATTTACACTGACTCCAGGGGGGGCGACTACAGAACGTAGTGATCACTTTTCAATTATGTGTAGTACATGAAACGACTTTCGACTGGGTTTGTTAATGGAGTAATTTGACACATACAGCTAAAAACTACAGGTTCTCAGCTCTATTTTGATGTATAGGTGCCGGAGTTAAACCAGCCGTCACACCGGGATTTTGTCTCGCTAGCTCCCGCTCCTGACTCGGTGGGGGCGACTGCAGAATATAGCGATCAATTTTCAGTAATGTGTAGTAAATGAAACGACCAGTTATTGAATTCAAAGTCCTGTGTTGCAAACAGTATGGGCATTTTTATCTTGTGGCCACCCCCATAATGACGTGAATCGATTTGAAGAAACATAACGCCTGACATCTCATTCTTGTCCCCCCGCACAGACATGTCAATCTTTTTTTCCCCCAAATGATAACGAGCAACTTCGGGTAGAAGAAATATGTGTTTCCATCGTATTACATGTGCTTTCCCAAATAACATGTTCGGATTCGGGTTCATGCCTAGTGGGCTGTACTCATTCTGCTCCGGACCGTCGTTGTGAGATCTTAAATCTGAAGTCTGAAAACGGTGCAGATCGTGTTTAAGAGCAGAAATGCTTTTCTCTGCTGAAGCTGTTTAAGGAAAGAGCAGCATAATAAAGCAGAATGCATGAGTCATTGTCTCGCTGTTTTATATCTGTCAAAATCAGACGCTATCTGACAAACAGGCTTCGCCATTCCTCCGCAGAGCACCCTTTCCTGGGTCGGGTAAAGCAGGAGCGACTGTGGAGTTCACTAGTGTGAGCGCTCCCAGAGTTACCGCACGCCACAGGCCACGGTGTGGAGGCCAAAGTTACCGCACGCCACAGGCAATGTTGGGGTGAATATTCCAAAAAAGTAATTAGTTATAAGTTACCAATTACCTCTTTAAATTGTAATGGGATTACTTTACTCGTTACTCCTTTTGTAAAGTAATTACACTACTCATTACTTTACTTTTGAGTTACCCTCTAAAACTACAAATTCCCCAGTTTACCACATAAAAATACAAGGACAAACATCATAGTCCTTTCATTACTTTATTTTCAATGCAATAGTTTTGCGTTGTGCCTAAGCCCTTAGCTGCTCTAACTGTAAAGCACGGCCTCATTCATGAGTTCACATTTTTGAGCAGCGTCAAAAAATAGAAACACACGAGTTTAAGCCATCTAACAATAACTAGAGTGTAGCTACATCAATCGGGATGTTGTCATTTAGCTTCAGTGGCTAACTACCAGTTTCTGAGGTAGCTAATAATACGTTTTGGTATCATCATCGGCCGACAGCTGTGTTATCTGTATTTTGTGATTAAAAGTAACATTAAAGCTCTCCATTATTATTGTCCTGGTTGGCTGCACCATATTTTCGGGTTTTCTCAGATGTAGTAGACCTTGCTGGCTAGCTAACTAACCAGTATCGGTCTTGTCCCATTTAACGGAAGCTACTGTCAAGGACCCAGTCTCTCCTTAGTGACAGTGGGTTGTCATATTATAGATACACAGTTAAGGTGAACAGGTGCGTGTCGCGTCATAGCTGCTTCTATAATCATGTATTTTAACATCGCTGGAATACCATATTGACCAGTTAGCACCCAGGACCAGAACTATCCGTTTTATAAGTTGAATTTACATATTCAGCATGAAAAGCATTCTTTACTATAACGCAGTAAAGGACATTTTAATAATCCAGTAACTGTAATGTCATTACTGAAATTTGAACTGTAATGCGTTACTTCATTATAGAGGAAAGTAATATAATTACAGTAATGCTTTACTTCATTATGGAGGAAAGTAATATAATTACAGTAATGCTTTACTTCATTATGGAGGAAAGTAATATAATTACAGTAATGCGTTACTTCAGTATGGGGGAAAGTAATATAATTACAATAATGCTTTACTTCATTATGGAGGAAAGTAATATAATTACAGTAATGCTTTACTTCATTATGGAGGAAAGTAATATAATTACAGTAATGCGTTACTTCAGTATGGGGGAAAGTAATATAATTACAGTAATGCTTTACTTCATTATGGAGGAAAGTAATATAATTACAGTAATGCTTCACTTCATTATAGAGAAAAGTAATATAATTACAGTAATGCTTTACTTCATTATGGAGGAAAGTAATATAATTACAGTAATGCTTTACTTCAGTATGGGGGAAAGTAATGTAATTACAGTAATGCTTTACTTCAGTATGGGGGAAAGTAATATAATTACAGTAATGCTTTACTTCATTATGGAGGAAAGTAATATAATTACAGTAATGCTTTACTTCATTATGGAGGAAAGTAATATAATTACAGTAATGCTTTACTTCATTATAGAGGAAAGTAATATAATTACAGTAATGCTTTACTTCATTATAGAGGAAAGTAATATAATTACAGTAATGCTTTACTTCATTATAGAGGAAAGTAATATAATTACAGTGATGCGTTACTTCATTATAGAGGACAGTAATATAATTACAGTAATGCTTTACTTCATTATAGAGGACAGTAATATAATTACAGTAATGCTTTACTTCATTATAGAGGAAAGTAATATAATTACAGTAATGCTTTACTTCATTATAGATTACAGTAATATAATTACAGTAATGCTCTACTTCATTATGGAGGAAAGTAATATAATTACAGTAATGCTTTACTTCATTATAGAGGAAAGTAATATAATTACAGTAATGCTTTACTTCATTATAGAGGACAGTAATGTAATTACAGTAATGCTTTACTTCAGTATGGGGGAAAGTAATGTAATTACAGTAATGCTTTACTTCATTATAGAGGAAAGTAATATAAATACAGTAATGCTTTACTTCATTATGGAAGAAAGTAATATAATTACAGTAATGCTTTACTTCATTATAGAGGAAAGTAATATAATTACAGTAATGCTTTACTTCAGTATGGGGGAAAGTAATATAATTACAGTAATGCTTTACTTCATTATAGAGGAAAGTAATAAAATTACAGTAATGCTTTACTTCATTATGGAAGAAAGTAATATAATTACAGTAATGCTTTACTTCATTATAGAGGAAAGTAATATAATTACAGTAATGCTTTACTTCAGTATGGGGGAAAGTAATATAATTACAGTAATGCTTTACTTCATTATAGAGGAAAGTAATATAATTACAGTAATGCTTTACTTCAGTATGGAGGAAAGTAATATAATTACAGTAATGCTTTACTTCGGTATGGGGGAAAGTAATGTAATTACAGTAATGCTTTACTTCATTATAGAGGAAAGTAATATAATTACAGTAATGCTTTACTTCATTATGGAAGAAAGTAATATAATTACAGTAATGCTTTACTTCATTATAGAGGAAAGTAATATAATTACAGTAATGCTTTACTTCATTATGGGGGAAAGTAATATAATTACAGTAATGCTTTACTTCATTATAGAGGACAGTAATATAATTACAGTAATGCGTTACTTCAGTATGGGGGAAAGTAATATAATTACAGTAATGCTTTACTTCATTATAGAGGAAAGTGATATAATTACAGTAATGCTTTACTTCAGTATGGGGGAAAGTAATATAATTACAGTAATGCTTTACTTCAGTATGGGGGAAAGTAATGTAATTACAGTAATGCTTTACTTCAGTATGGGGGAAAGTAATGTAATTACAGTAATGCGTTACTTCAGTATGGGGGAAAGTAATATAATTACAGGAATGCTTTACTTCGGTATGGGGGAAAGTAATATAATTACAGTAATGCGTTACTTCAGTATGGGGGAAAGTAATATAATTACAGTAATGCTTTACTTCAGTATGGGGGAAAGTAATGTAATTACAGTAATGCGTTACTTCATTATGGGGGAAAGTAATATAATTACAGTAATACTTTACTTCAGTATGGGGGAAAGTAATGTAATTACAGTAATGCGTTACTTCATTATAGAGGAAAGTAATATAATTACAGTAATGCGTTACTTCATTATAGAGGAAAGTAATGTAATTACAGTAATGCTTTACTTCAGTATGGGGGAAAGTAATATAATTACAGTAATGCTTTACTTCAGTATGGGGGAAAGTAATATAATTACAGTAATGTGTTACTTCAGTATGGGGGAAAGTAATATAATTACAGTAATGCTTTACTTCATTATAGAGGAAAGTAATATAATTACAGTAATGCTTTACTTCAGTATGGGGGAAAGTAATATAATTACAGTAATACTTTACTTCATTATGGGGGAAAGTAATATAATTACAGTAATACTTTACTTCAGTATGGGGGAAAGTAATGTAATTACAGTAATGCGTTACTTCAGTATGGGGGAAAGTAATATAATTACAGTAATGCTTTACTTCAGTATGGGGGAAAGTAATATAATTACAGTAATGCTTTACTTCAGTATGGGGGAAAGTAATATAATTACAGTAATACTTTACTTCAGTATGGGGGAAAGTAATGTAATTACAGTAATGCGTTACTTCAGTATGGGGGAAAGTAATATAATTACAGGGACTCGTTGCTTTGTAACTTGTTACCCACACGGCCTTATTCTCTGATCCTGCCGCAAGCCATGAGTCTAAAGACACAGACTCTCACACACAGACAACTACACATGGGCGACTACACAGGCTCACACATATCTACAGACACACATATACACACACACACACATATACACACGCGCACACACACACACACACTTATCCACAGACACACGCACGCACACACACACACACACACATACACACGCACACACATATCCACACACGCACACACTTATCCACACGCATGTGCATGCTCACACACATACACACATACGCACACACGCACACACACACATATCCACACTCACACACACACAGCAGGTCTATGCTGAGAGAATGGCTTAAAGACCTCACAACTGGCCGCTGTCGCCTGGTCACATCCTGCCCGTCGCCAGACCAATCTGCACGAGGGATGAGAGTCTGGGACATTCAGCAAAACCATGTCTGATTGGCTGATGGAGTGCTGGTAGTTCTGGTGTTGCAGTAAAGACTAGGGGTGTCTGTGAAGCTGACGCTGACCTGTAATTGGTTTGAGGGAGGAGTGAAATGGAAGAGCATTGTCGAGATTCACAATCGTCCAGGACAAACCGTGCAAAAGGACACCGCTGCTTTTACCTCTTTGAACTTGGATCAAATTCAAAGCAGAAATGAAATTGAGATAAATGAATGGATACTATCTGTGTGTGTGTGTGTGTGTGTGTGTGTGTGCGTGTGTATTTAAAGAAGGTAAAATCTGATTTTGTTTTAAACACTCGTTATCTGAGCTTTAATAAAAGGAGTCAGACAGGCAGATGAATAGCAGGAATGAAAGCAGGTGATCTGTGTGGGTTTGGTTCTTTCATTAATGGACAGTAGTGAGGATGGGCAGTGGGGACTGTGGAGAGAGCGAGTTCTCCGTTTGGTTTTATCAGACGGACCTGCTGTTGTCCAGCGTTTAAACAGCAAAGCCTTACGCAGAATTTCCTCAAAATACCACCTCTGTGTTCTCACCTGACATTCACTAAAGCATTTCTGGCCTGGCAGCCAAGACTGACAGACGTTACAGAGCCACGTGACTCTCAGTTTAGCCTGTGAGGTTTCTCACCAACACAATACTAGGAGTGAAATTAAGAAAAAGTCTCACCAGTCCCATGTACCAGTCAAAAGGTTGGACACACCTACTCATTCAAGGGTCTCTCTTTATTTTTACTGTTTTCTGCATTGTGTTTGTTTACACTTTTTTTGCTTACTACATAATTCCACGTGTCAGTCCACATGTATGTGTGTGTGTGTGTGTGTGTGTATGTATGTGTGTGTGTGTGTGTGTGTGTACGTATGTATGTGTGTGTGTGTGTGTACGTATGTATGTATGTGTGTGTGTGTGTGTGTATGTATGTATGTATGCGTGTGTGTGTATGCATGTATGTATGCGTGTGTGTGTATGCATGTATGTATGCGTGTGTGTGTGTGTGTGTGTGTGTATGTATGTATGTATGCGTGTGTGTGTATGTCTGTATGTATGCATGTGTGTGTGTATGTGTGTATGTATGTATGCGTGTGTGTGTGTGTGTATGTGTGTGTATGTATGTGTGTGTGTGTATGTATGTATGTATGTATGCGTGTGTGTGTGTATGTATGTATGTATGTATGCGTGTGTGTGTGTGTGTGTATGTGTGTGTGTGTGTGTGTGTGTGTATGTATGTATGCGTGTGTGTGTGTGTGTATGTATGAATGTATGTGTGTGTGTGTGTGTGTGTGTGTGTGTGTGTATGTATGAATGTGTGTGTGTGAGTGTGTGTGTTTCTGGACGCTGTGGTCTCTTTAAGAGAAGAATGTAGGGGCTCTTGTGAGGGAGAGGATCATGGAAAATGTTGCTTAAATGGTTTTTACTTACACAGCCCCTCCCTCTTCCCTTTGATGGTTTTCCCTCTCTGAAGATTTCTCTCCATTATTTCTGCTCACTCACATACAGCCACTGTTAGGACACAGTTTGGACTTGTCCATGCAGGTGAAAGAACGTCACAGGGCCATGTCCATGCAGGTGAAAGGACATCACAGGGCCGTGTCCATGCAGGTGACAGGACGTCACAGGGCCGTGTCCATGCAGGTGAAAGGACATCACAGGGCCGTGTCCATGCAGGTGACAGGACGTCACAGGGCCGTGTCCATGCAGGTGAAAGGACATCACAGGGCCGTGTCCATGCAGGTGAAAGGACATCACAGGGCCGTGTCCATGCAGGTGAAAGGACGTCACAGGGCCGTGTCCATGCAGGTGACAGGACGTCACAGGGGCGTGTCCATGCAGGTGACAGGACGTCACAGGGCCGTGTCCATGCAGGTGACAGGACGTCACAGGGCCGTGTCCATGCAGGTGACAGGACGTCACAGGGCCGTGTCCATGCAGGTGACAGGACGTCACAGGGCCGTGTCCATGCAGGTGACAGGACGTCACAGGGCCGTGTCCATGCAGGTGAAAGGACGTCACAGGTCCGTGTCCATGCAGGTGACAGGACGTCACAGGGCCGTGTCCATGCAGGTGACAGGACGTCACAGGGCCGTGTCCATGCAGGTGAAAGGACATCACAGGGCCATGTCCATCCT
>NC_044505.1:682500-725000 GCF_902362185.1 Chanos chanos
TTAGGGAACTGTAGCTGAAGTGCTGAAGTCCTCTGGCCAGTTCTACTGATTCAGACTCAGGTTGTATCTGGAACACACCGACTCTACGACACTCTGCGCAGTAGAAATGAAGCCCTGCAGGAGGTTGGCCCTCAAGGCCAAGAACACTATAAGAACACAAAACCTTTCAGAACTCTGTCGACTACACATCGTGGTCTGGCATTTGTGAGCCTGTCACTCATTACCATGCCGATTGAGACAGAGCACTTCTCTGACACGAACTGAACCCATACAGAACTGACTAAATTTGGATGTAAATGACCACTTTACACAGTAAGACAACCATGGACAAGCCATTCTGAAAAGAGAGCCCATTTTTAAAAGCCATCCGGCAATTCCATATAGACATCCTTCAATACACACTCTGTCCTGGTCTGAGTAAAATCACCCAGAGGCCCCACTCTCAGTCTAAGACTCATGAGTCTTGTCTGGTTAAAGACCATTTCAGTTTTGTCTGGTTAAAGACCATTTTAGTTTTGTCTGGTTAAAGACCATTTTAGTCTTGTCTGGTTAAAGACCATTTTAGTCTTGTCTGGTTGAAGACCGTTTTATTCCATAGGAAAGTGAGTTCACATTTTCCTGTGCCTGACAGTACCCCAGTAAGTGTTGTCAAAAGTCGTTTTAAAAATCAAATTAAAAGGTGGCGGGGAGAGTTTGGCAGATGTTAGCCGGACCATTATCAGTGAGCTGCTGAGTCAGATGACGAGTGGAATGACAGAGAGATAGAAGATGGAAAAAACAGGCCCTGGACAGGAAATGGGAATCAGAATTTGTAATCAGTAAGGCACTGGCAACAGGAAAGAGCTGGGTCCCTCACTCCAGCTCCAAACACCTCACCTCCAAACAGCTCAACTCAAAAACCCTTAAACAGCTCAACTCAAACACCTCACCAAATACCCCCAAACAACTCCAACAACAACCCTGGACCACTTTGCATTTTAGATCTGGGCTGAGTGCAGTAAAGTTCTCATCAGACAGCACTGTCAAACACTTCTGAGCCCTAGCATCTTGCCTCGAGCAGGTTTGTAGCAGAGAAAGAGCCTTTTAAAGAAGGTTCTGTAAAGCCATATATAAAAGCCAGGGGAGGAAGAGGTTGTGTGTATTTTCAGCAGTGTGTGTTTGGCACTGTGTGACTGTCAAAAAAAAAGCGCTTTATCTAGAAAAAATCTGGGAAGAGTAATGGTCAGTGGCAGCCCCCGGATTTACTGAGTGTAGCAGTCAATCCATCGCTCACTCACACACTGGAGACAATGAATCAGCAGAGACAGACAACAGAGGGGAATGTCCTGCACACACAGACTGGGGAGCAAGACTGAGAGAAAAAGTAACCCAGCACTGGCAGTGACAGATTTAAGACAAAAAACAAACAAAAAAAACAGGCTCGTTGACGCGTGTGGGGAGTGCGACACATCGCCGAAACGTCTCTGAGGGTTTGAACACTGCGTTAGCAGCTTATCGCCTTCCGTTAGACAGCGAGAGGCTTCAACTCAAAGCCAAACGCCGATTCTCTCTTAACTTTGACAGGTCCTATTACACAGATGGATGGCTGTGTTTCACGCACATAGGGCTGAGACGTGGAAGAACGTGTGGTATATCAGGTTAAAGCCTGATCACTAACCCACTGCTCAATAACCCACTGATCACCAGAGCCCCATACAAACACGACAGGCTCCAGCAACACTCAGAAACATCTTCACTCAAGCAAACTTTCATTAACTTACAGACCTGCCATCAAACACAGTTAAATATGCATTTTATCACATTTTTATCCAAAGCTTCAGGGTATGTCATTCAGAGGCTGCGTAATGGCAGAATTCAGTTGTATTCTGGGTTAAGACTGGAGCCAGTTTTAGGCGTTGAATAATGGAGAAACACATGACTATCACTATAATCTGTCACTATTATCAAACACACAGACAGACAGATAGACAAACAGACAGACAGATAGGGAGAGAAAAAGGGACAGACAGGCAGACACAGGTAGACAGGCAGATACAGACAGACAGATAAATAGATAAATAACATCACACAGCTGTGTTTGCTATGAGCTGATTTGTTGAAAGATAATATTCCAGGATGTAGATTTGATCATGTGACTGTCTGTCATCAATCTCATTTCTCTAATTCATGTTCTGAATGAAAAATAAACTGTGTGTTGGATATCCACATTCAAAGCACTGCATTTAAGACTCAGCGTGTGAAAAGCAGCCCCACAGTCAAGAGACAGGAGCTTAAAATGTCATTCCTGTGGCCGTCTCCCTATCTCTGCAGCTCTAAGTAATGAATGTGAGCGTGTTGCCTGGAGACCAGTGCAGGTCCAACAGCCCGACGATCAGTGATAAATCCCTCTACATACATGCTGCAGATCCACCTGCTTATTACACGCCATAACCCAAGTCTCTGGTCTGGGGTCAGATTTGATGTCACTCCAAATGATTGGATTGGGATAGCAGGGGCTGATCCGAATACAGTGCCTCAGGGCACAGAGTAAGTCAGGTAAGGAAATAAAGATCTGTGGGCTTTACTCACCACTAAACACTCATGTGTGAAGCCTCCACTCCAACTGGAGCCGGCTCTCTGAGGGAAACCTATGACTGATCTGAAGAGATGAGACCAGTCATGACTCACTGTCCCACTGTTACAATGTGTCTCATTTTGGATCATTCCACTGTTATAATACATCTCATTTTGGATCATTCCACTGTTATAATACATCTCAGTTTGGGTCATTCCACTGTTATAATACATCTCAGTTTGGGTCTTTCCACTGTTACAGTACATCTCAGTTTGGGTCATTCCACTGTTACAATACGTCTCAGTTTGGGTCATTCCACTGTTACAATACATCTCAGTTTGGGTCATTCCACTGTTACAATGTGTCTCAGTTTGGGTCATTCCACTGTTATAATACATCTCAGTTTGGGTCATTCCACTGTTATAATACATCTCAGTTTGGGTCATTCCACTGTTACAGTGGTTGGGAGAGAGTCGGCAGACCATGGAATGAGGTCTGTCAAACTGGCAGCAAGTTCATGGAGGGTCAGTCAGGGTCACAGAGGGTCACTCTAGTTCAGGAATACCTGCAGTAGGACACACCAGCAATAAAGCGGTGAATGCAACAAAGCAACGTCATTTGATGTGAAAAGTTTGGGCTTTTTTTTTTCCATTTTTCTTAAGTGGTATCAAGAAAAGAGACAACACCACAGAGACTCATCTAACACTAGCCTGTTTCAAACCTAACAGACAGTAACTAATCCGGGGTTTTGTCAAACACCAGTGCTAAGTATGAGAATATTCTTTAATGGGTCACATTAGTCAGACATCACGTCGGGCAGCCAAGCAGAACAGAGCGGAGAAATGCAGTCAGCGACCAGGCTGGACATTTCAGCGTGCCATTTCATGCTCCTCACTTCCACAACTCCTCCAAATCTCTCCACTTCCCTAAGCACAGCCTGTTAGTGTCGGGGCCCTGCCTCTCTCAGGGGAGAAATTACGGTCAAGCCCAATAGTTTCATTTCCTCAAACGCTTCGACCGGCTTGTCAAGACATGACTTCACATCATCCTTTGACATTTCTCGCTCAGTTTCTTGGCATTACCGTGGAAGACAAAGGTCCAAAGCCCAAAACAAGTTTTCAGCCCCCGTGTCATGTGACTGTGGCCACCTCAGAGGACTCAGGTGTAGGCACTCCATTTCAGATCTGCTGCTCTGCGTCGTGTGCCTGGGGAGATGCATTGTCCGCATTCCCATGTGCTGTGCTCTCCCTGAGCATTCGTTTCTTTAGTCTTTTCCACAGGCTCTTTATCAGGAACAGGCTTCAGCGTGCCTCCTCAGCTAATGATTTACAAACACAGGACAGCAAATTGATTCTGATTTCTGAAAGCCCCTGCCAGTCCCAGCTCTCTGCCGCATCACTCTAAAAAAAAAAAAAAAAAAAAAAAGGATTTGTTGCTGGTGAGTGAGTGAGCGGCTGTGGAGGCGGGGGGGGCGGGGGGGGTGGGGGGTGGGAAAGGGGTGTGTTAGGGCGGATCAATAGCGGCTGGGTATGGATGCTGAGGAGTGTCTGGCCTGATGGATGAGTCTGGTATTCCCAGACTCAATTCTAACTTCCCATTCGGAATGCCAGGGGAGGAGACGAGGCCAGCAAGGATCAGGAGTGCTCTAATAGTTCTAGTAATGCGAGAGGAGGAGGAACATCTCCATGCCAGCGGGAGTAAGAAACTAAAGAGATATGAGGGAACTGAGACAAACTGACTTCTTTCAAATGTACTGACACAACACTATATCTCTCTACAGTCCTGTTTACCTTACACAACACTCTATATCCCCACTGTTCTATACACACAACACTCTATATCCCCACTGTCCTATACACACAACACTCTATATCCCCACTGTCCTATATACACTACACAACACTCTATATCCCCAATGTCCTATACACACACAACATTCTATATCCCCACTGTCTTATACACACAACACAACACTATATATCCCCACTGTCCTATACACACAATACTCTATATCCCCACTGTCCTATATACACTACACTCTATATCCCCACTGTCCTATATACACACAACACTCTATATCCCCACTGTCCTATACACACAACACTCTATATCCCCACTGTCCTATACACACACTACACAACACTCTATATCCCCACTGTCCTATACACACAACACTCTATATCCCCACTGTCCTATATACACAACACTCTATATCCCCACTGTCCTATACACAACACTCTATATCCCCACTGTCCTATACACACAACACTCTATATCCCCACTGTCCTATATACACTACACAACACTCTATATCCCCACTGTCCTATATACACTACACAACACTCTATATCCCCACTGTCCTATATACACTACACTCTATATCCCCACTGTCCTATACACAACACTTTATATCCCCACTGTCCTATATACACACAACACTCTATATCCCCACTGTCCTATAAACACTACACTCTATATCCCCACTGTCCTATACACACAACACTCTATATGCCCACTGTCCTATATACACTACACTCTATATCCCCACTGTCCTATACACACAACACTTTATATCCCCACTGTCCTATATACACTACACAACACTCTATATCCCCACCGTCCTATACACACTACACAACACTCTATATCCCCACTGTCCTATATACACACACAACACTCTATATCCCCACTGTCCTATATACACTACACTCTATATCCCCACTGTCCTATATACACACAACACTCTATATCCCCACTGTCCTATATACACTACACAACACTCTATATGCCCACTGTCCTATACACACTACACTCTATATCCCCACTGTCCTATACACACTACACAACACTCTATATCCCCACTGTCCTATATACACTACACTCTATATCCCCACTGTCCTACAGACACTACACAACACTCTATATCCCCACTGTCCTATATACACAACACAACACTCTATATGCCCACTGTCCTATACACACACAACACTCTATATCCCCACTGTCCTATATACACAACACAACACTCTATATCCCCACTGTCCTATATACACAACACAACACTCTATATCCCCACTGTCCTATATACACTACACAACACTCTATATCCCCACTGTCCTATATACACTACACAACACTCTATATCCTATATATCCCTCACAACCTACAGTCAGTCTGCTTAATGACATTCTATCAGTACCAAAACATCTGTCTCCAAACCACTCGTTCATTCAGATCTTGTATGATAAAAAAGATCTTGCATAATGAACATTACCCAGTTAACCAGTAAAAGCAATCCACCAATCAAAGCTGCAAGCACTAAACCTACAAATTATACTGACAGACTGTCAAAGAAAACAAAATATGTTTATTTCAGCAATATTGTTCAACATAACAAATACTATATTTGGCTAATTTTAAAATATTATAATGTAACAGTATAGAGAACTAATTGTGTAGAAACCACTTGTGAGTTTCTCAATGCGTATTCCAGAAGTAGCTTTCTGAAAGTTGCTTTTAAGTGCAAAGGCATTTTTCCCAAAGTTCTTAATTCAGCACAACCTGTGTCATATCTGTGGCTCCCAATAACATGGAATTTGACGAACTTCAGTTCAGCTTCCCACTTTTCCGCTTCAATTCCCTTAATGAGGATAAACTCCGTCAGAGTTGGTATGGAAAAACTCCGTCAGAGTTGGCATGGGGATAAACCCCGTCAGGGTTGGCATGGATAAACTCCGTCAGAGTTGGTATGGATAAACTCCGTCAGAGTTGGTATGGATAAACTCCGTCAGAGTTGGTATGGATAAACTCCGTCAGAGTTGGTATGGATAAACTCCGTCAGGGTTGGTATGGGGATAAACTCCGTCAGGGTTGGTATGGGGATAAACCCCGTCAGGGTTGGGGATACTGTGGTGTAGTCTTAGAGCGACGGCCAGCCAACCACGCTAGAGCTCCACACCAGTATTCCCAGTGTCTTCAAAGCTCTACACCGGTATTCCCAGTGTCCTTAGAGCTCCACACCAGTATTCCCAGTGTCCTTAGTGGAGATGAATGCTAAGATTTGCCTTTTGCTATGTAACATTCAGACCTTACATCAAATCAAAGAGCCAGAGCCCAACTAACAGCTCCTCCCTGTTTGAGCCGAGAACCAGGGCCGGTGACCGACCAATGGTAATCAAGCCTAAACTTTGCTCATCGTTATTCTGACAGCCCCTTCTGGAGCGGGAGGAATTACTGCTCGATTACTCAAACTCTGTCAAAGATGCGGCGAAGGCTCTGATGCCTCTCCCCTGTGGCTTATCAATTCTCCAGCCTCGCATGGTATCATACATCTCATGATTAGAATGCGCCACTGCATTGCCAGGAGCTTGGGAGACTTTGGCTTTATCTCATTTCGATAAGAAAATGTAGTGTTTTTGCTCACCAACTATGTTCAATGGCGCTCAAAACCACATAAGTGAATGTTCACATTTTTCTAGATGCGGGTCTTGCTCAAGTTCTTGTCGCTGATAACACAGCAAACACTGAGAGAAAGTGATAGCAGAGATGAACTGAAGCAAGACACTGCAGTAGCAATGTGGGAGATTTAAATATGAAGGACTCTGAGCCAAGGAGAGAGGGTTTCAGGGCGTATTCTTCATATTCAAGTGCTGAGAAAGGAACTGTGGGACAGGCTGGCAGTTCCTCCCTTTGAACATCTCAGAAGGATGTGGGCCTCGTCACAGCCCCACAAAAACCCTGTTAATGACTTAATCAAGGCCCTGAGGGGCTCCCTCTCGATTCCGATTTGGGGGTTTAAGAGTAAGGCAGGAGGGAAACCCTGTGGGAATGTAGCCCTTCAGGAGCAGGGCCGCTGACAGACTCTTTACTCCATAACCATCACGTTTACTACTGCGGGTGTCTGAATCCATGACAAATTTAGGTCAGGGCCATTATGTGTAATCATCTGTTTCCGTGTGTTATGCGTGTTTAATGCAGAAGAAAATTCATCGGCCATTCAAGGTCAGTGTAGAAGTCGGCTGGTTGACAAGAGATAACAGATCCAGTGCCAGCATCCTACAACAGGGAGAAAATTAATGTACGTCTTCCCAAACCTCTATTGCCAAATATAACGAACCGGTGCCAAAATGAAAGGCAAGCCAGTGCATCTCAGCATAACAGTCACTTCAAGCAGCAGCCTGCGGTTGCAAGGCAGTTTCCTGCCCAGCAGTGACAGACACACCATCGGGCTGTCAGTCAGACGCTTGGCTTCACCCATTACAATCTGTTTAACATTTACTCCAATTAAGTTTTTCATTTAGCAGTCACTGCCTTAATGCAATCACAGTGGCAGAAGAGACAGCTGGAGTCTGCAGAAAACCTCCATATGAGGAGGAAATATGAATTTATGACATCAAACACGGCTGTGGGTGTCAAACTGGGTGTCTGACTAACACCATATGCCGCATCAGGAGAGTAAATTGGAAATCTCTTGTTGTCTAGATAAATCTTGCACCGGTTACTAAAACATGGAATGATTTATTTCACCTCTGGACGAGAGAAAGTCCTGTGAGCTGTGTATCCTGATTCATGGAGGGTCAGAAAGCCTCACACTCCAGTGACAAATGGACTTTTGCCCTGCAAATATACTGAGGAGAATAAATCCAAGATACATTTATGAAACAAAGGCATTTACGAAACAGTGGCCTGTAAAATCAGCACGTGGATGATGAGAAGACCGCTGTGGCGGGTCTGGGAAATGACCAGTTGTAATTGCCATCTCTATCCCATATGAAAATTATGTTAATATCAGAATATTAATATAGATACATCCAACACAGACAATTTCATACTAACTTCTCTACAGATAATGCTGCGATAAAAAAAAAAAAAAATCACGTACGTACACAAGCTACCGCTAACATTTCTAAATCTCTACGTCGCTACTGCGTGCTTTCCCCTCCTGAGCGTAGATGGAATTTCCTGGACTGCTTAAAAGATATGCGATAGTGCCCTCTAGTGGTTTCATATTTGAATTACAAGTAGAGCTCCTTTATTAAATCAACTCCTGTCCCTTCATGTGGGGTATGTAAAACTACTGTTCACTTATCACGGTCTCCATCAACTGTTATGTTCTCAAATTGCTCTTTTTGTTCATTGCACAAAAAGATGAATAAATATGCACGACATTCTGGAGACTGTGATAAGTGAGCAGTAGTTTTACATACAGAGCTTATGGGCTATCCCATCTGAAACCAGACAGGTTGTAAAGCAGGTGTATGACAATCAGTCAGTTTTACTTTTAAATCATATGGATAAATATTAAAATACCTGAACAGAGCAGACGCAGCCATTGTAGCCTTTGCTCCTGCCTGCTACTGTACGCGCGTTGCATTGAACCATTAAGGCGGGAGCAGAAGTGATAGCTCAAGCCACGCGTTGGTTGTTAAAAAAAGAATTACGCGAAATAAAGTTGGAATTGCGAGAGATAACGTCTACATAGATAGATAGATAGATAGATAGATAGATAGATAGATAGACAGACAGATAGATGGATACTTTATTGATCCCGAAGGAAAATTAGGAAATTGTGTGAGAAATAAAGTCGGAATTGCGAGGGGCGGGGGGTCATAATTAAGCAAACTTTTTTTTTTTTTTTTTAAATGTGGCGGAAACGTGATAGAACAGATATGAGCCCGTGACATAATCGATTCATTTAAAACCTTTTTGTGCTGAAATAGGGAAAACATTACATTTTTACAGAGATTTTACCGGCGAAGAGTCCCAGCAAACCTTCGGTTCTTCTGCGTTTATTTAAT
Source organism: Chanos chanos (assembly GCF_902362185.1). NCBI lineage: Eukaryota > Metazoa > Chordata > Actinopteri > Gonorynchiformes > Chanidae > Chanos > Chanos chanos. The sequence continues at coordinate 691,852 of NC_044505.1, forward strand.
GACATTGCACATTTATTTAGATTTGTGGCCAAATGTGGTTCACAAATCGCTTAATGTTTACAGATTAAATAAGGAAAATAATCTAAACCATGCTGATTGTACAGCAGTTGATCTAATTTGCCTACAGTGCTTCGCGCATTTTTCTCCTCCCGAACTGGAGAGACCAGAGTTTCACACATTGAAAGTGCCCCGTGTCGCGGTAATCAGCAATTACACAGTTTACGCTTATGTTATTGTCAAATTGCTTTTCTCACCACTGGAAACTTTCTTTATACTGCTTCGATTTGTTGTTGTTTTTTTTTAAACTATTACTCTAACAGTGCTGCCCCGGGGGGGAACGTTTATGAATGATAAACGGATTTGGGAATACTGTTTTCGTTTCCCCCTCTCGTTACGATCCAGAGGGACAGACGTATCAGTAAGACCGATAATTAATGAATTTTTCCAAATAAACAGAAAATTCATCTTACCACAATGCCGTGAAGGTCATTTGTGTGTTAAGATTCTGTCGTCATCACCCAAGGACAGTACCCTGCCATCCATTAACATGTCAAAACTGTCAGTTGTCTCAAAGTAAAATTACCCAGCTGTGCAAACAACGCGTGAGCCATCGCCGAACGACTCATTAATCAATTAAACACGGTCCGGATCTCTCGTGCAGCTGAAAATTGCCGCTGATCTGTAATTAGCAAACAGTGTGTAGCGATTTATTCATATCCACACACGCTACCGTGCGTCTTCTGTCAGTCTCGTCAAGTAAATATGGATTATGTTTCCGACTGTGTTTCCAATGGAAATCAAAATGGGAAAATGTAACATATTTGAGAGGAAACTCTATTAAAACACATATTGCGGCAGAACTTGTGACCTACAGCTTGGCTGCGTAATGAGAGCCGTGATGTTGTTCCGGATCTTCGTTACTTCGGGCGCTACAGAACGGCGGCTCGCGGACGGTTAGTACAAATAAACATTAAGATGCGAGGGCAAGAGATGCACACCGATGTGACACTGAAAGATGTCGAGAAGAAAAGAAAGAACATAAAATGTACAAAACAAAAGAGAATTTATTAGTGACACGCTCAAAAGACAAGTCTACTCCGAGTACGGTACGTGTACAATACAAGAGTTTTTTTCCGGTAAAAGAAAAAAAAACACAAAATATCGTTACAAGGAATGGAATGTGGAATACAACCGACAAGCATAAATACATTTACCTTATTACCTCACAAATGACCGGTACAAAATCGATTTAAAAAAAAACCAAAAGCGCAAAGCCTCATACTAACGTCGCTAAAAGACAGACCTACGGACAACACTACTCCTTCTCTAAACACACGCGCTACAGTGAGGCCAGAGCTCAGTTCAGGTGATACAGTACATGAGTGGGACCCGTAACAAAACACAAACGCAAGTATCGCTCAACTGAAGCCGGTCGCCTTCCCCGTCGCCACAGTCCAATTAAATCTTCAGTTTTTTCCGACGGCCACGCCCATCTGGGGTTCCATCCTGCTTACGCTTCTGAGCCTACGGAGGACGCACAGAAATATCAGCACAATCACCAACCCTGTTACAACAACACTCTGTAAAAAAACTGTAAGATCGTGCTCCAACACCTCTGGTTTCTTCTCAGAAAAGAGAGTGAGTGTGTGTTAAGTGGACAATATCACTGACAGTTCCTCCCAGCCTGGCTCAGACCGACAATGTTTGTCACTACATTTGACTAACTTCAGTGTAACGTCTACTCAATATAAACAGGTCTGAAAAGTCATGTGGAGAGAGGGACAGGCATAAGAGTGGACAGAGGGATGAAGGGAGAGAGAGAGAGAGCAGGGGATGAGGAGAGAGAGAGAGAGGGATGAAGAGAGAGAGAGAGGGATGAAGAGAGAGAGAGAGAGGGATGAAGGGAGAGAGGGATGAAGGGAGAGAGGGATGAAGGGAGGGAGAGAGAGAGAGAGCACGGGGTGAGGGGACTTACAGATGAGGTGCGAGGTCCACGTTTCTTTTTCTCTGCCTTCTCTCTCTCTTCCAGTTCCATATTCTCTCGTTCTATCAGTGTGATGAGTGTATTACATCGCCTCTGCAGCTCCTGTCACAGGTACACACACACACACACACACACACATCAGTTCACCAATGCAATCTCAGAGAGGTTATTGCCCCTTATTCTAGTCTTTTTTTTTTAGTTCTTGATGCCAAGAGAAGACAGAGACACTAAATACTCCCTACAACTGCATCAAATCAAGGCCTCCTAGCAAAGCGATGACAGCAGGGATGTAGTTGATTGGACGTCATTTCTGTCAGTCAGGGCAGAGGCCAGCGGAGCGGCCGTCCGTGTCGGTGACTCACCATGGCCGTGCGGGACTTGAGGAACCAGTCGAAGCGGAACTGGGGGGAGTTCCGGATACACTGGCGAAGCTCGTCGTACACACTCTCCTTGTCGAAGCCCAGTTTGTGGAGCATGCAGATGAGGAACCGGTCCTCCTCCTCAGTGTAGTTCTTGCCTTTATTGGTCCCATACGAGATCCGGAGCTGGTGGAACGGAGCCTTATAGCGACCAATCTGACGCAAACAGGAAGGAAAAAAAACTCATGAGAATGGACCAATGTTTATTTCATTTTATCGTTTATGATGAATATTCCAAAGGCTGTGGTAATACATGACAAATACTTATCTATCCAAACAAGTACTAAGAAACCAACCCCCCCCCCCCCCCCCCCCTTAACCTCTAACCTCGTCCCCTCCTGCAGGAGTACAGTACTGTAATCTGCCTGTGACTGACAGGTATTTATAGAGAGGTGTGTGTGTGTGTGTGTGTGAGGTCACCTTTGAGTCCAGGGCCTTTTTGATGCTGATTCTCCTCTGAATCCTGGCCTCTCCTCTCTCAATCTGAGCCATGATCTTCTCAATATCCTGTAACTCATTACAGCGCTCCCAGAACACCGCTACACACACACACACGGAAGCACACACGCACCCGGAAGCACACGAACACGCGTGCGCACACACACACACGGAAACACACGCACGCACACACACACACACACACATTTAGAACCATTGGAATCATAATAATAATCTTGAAATCTGAAATATTCTAATTGTTTTAGGAATGAATTCCTCCACATGAACTTCCAGTTCCCTTTCAACAGAACACTAATCACACTGGCTAACTCACTGCCAACAGACAGAGTTTATGTAACAGTACCGGAATATTCCATGACCTCCTCGGGCGTCTTGCCCTCCACCTCACGGGCGATGTTTTCGATGTCGTCCCTGCCCCATTTCTCATTGGCTTTGATGAACTGGTTAAAGTCCCGCTTGCTCCAGATGGTGAAACCCTAGAGGAACCAGGAAGGAATCAGTTACAGCAGAATATATGCAGTGACTGACCACCAGTTTAATAACCAGTGACATACTGAAACACACCCCTGTTTAATAACCAGTGACATACTGAAATACTGTTTAATAATTCCTGACATACATACGTGTTAAATAATCAGTGACTGACCAAAACGTGTGTGATCCTCTCTCAGTGTGTGATCCTCTCTGTGTGTAATACTCTCTCAGTGTGTGATCCTCTCTGTGTGTAATACTCTCTCAGTGTGTGATCCTCTCTCAGTGTGTAATACTCTCTCAGTGTGTGATCCTCTCTCAGTGTGTGATCCTCTCTCAGTGTGTAATACTCTCAGTGTGTGATCCTCTCTCAGTGTGTGATACTCTCTCAGTGTGTGCTCCTCTCTCAGAGTGTAACACTCTCTCAGTGTGTCATACTCTCTCAGTGTGTGATCCTCTCTCAGTGTGTGATCCTCTCTCAGTGTGTCATACTCTCTCAGTGTGTCATACTCTCTCAGTGTGTGATCCTCTCTCAGTGTGTGATCCTCTCTGTATGTGATCCTCTCTGTGTGTGATCCTCTCTGTGTGTGATCCTCTCTCAGTGTGTGATCCTCTCTCAGTGTGTGATCCTCTCTCAGTGTGTGATCCTCTCTCAGTGTGTCATACTCTCTCAGTGTGTGATCCTCTCTCAGTGTGTAACACTCTCTCAGTGTGTGCTCCTCTCTCAGTGTGTGATCCTCTCTCAGTGTGTGATCCTCTCTCAGTGTGTGATCCTCTCTCAGTGTGTGATCCTCTCTCAGTGTGTCATACTCTCTCAGTGTGTGCTCCTCTCTCAGTGTGTGATCCTCTCTCAGTGTGTCATACTCTCTCAGTGTGTGCTCCTCTCTCAGTGTGTGATCCTCTCAGTATGTGATCCTCTCTGTGTGTGATCCTCTCTGTGTGTGATCCTCTCTCAGTGTGTGATCCTCTCTCAGTGTGTGATCCTCTCTCAGTGTGTGATCCTCTCTGTGTGTGATCCTCTCTGTGTGTGATCCTCTCTGTGTGTGATCCTCTCTCAGTGTGTCATACTCTCTCAGTGTGTGCTCCTCTCTCAGTGTGTGATCCTCTCTCAGTGTGTGATCCTCTCTCAGTGTGTGATCCTCTCTCAGTGTGTGATCCTCTCTCAGTGTGTGATCCTCTCTGTGTGTGATCCTCTCTGTGTGTGATCCTCTCTCAGTGTGGGATACTCTCTCAGTGTGTCATACTCTCTCAGTGTGTGCTCCTCTCTCAGTGTGTGCTCCTCTCTCAGCGTGTAACACTCTCTCAGTGTGTCATACTCTCTCAGTGTGTGATCCTCTCTCAGTGTGTGCTCCTCTCTCAGCGTGTAACACTCTCTCAGTGTGTCATACTCTCTCAGTGTGTGATCCTCTCTCAGTGTGTGATCCTCTCTCAGTGTGTGATACTCTCTCAGTGTGTGACACTCTCTCAGCGTGTAACACTCTCTCAGTGTGTGATCCTCTCTCAGTGTGTGATCCTCTCTCAGTGTGTGATCCTCTCTCAGCGTGTAACACTCTCTCAGTGTGTCATACTCTCTCAGTGTGTGATCCTCTCAGTGTGTAACACTCTCTCAGTGTGTCACACTCTCTCAGTGTGTGCTCCTCTCTCAGCGTGTAACACTCTCTCAGTGTGTCATACTCTCTCAGTGTGTGATCCTCTCTCAGTGTGTGACACTCTCTCAGTGTGTGACACTCTCTCAGTGTGTAATACTCTCTCAGTGTGTGACACTCTCTCAGTGTGTAATACTCTCTCAGTGTGTGATCCTCTCTCAGTGTGTAATACTCTCTCAGTGTGTGACCCTCTCTCAGTGTGTAACACTCTCTCAGTGTGTGATCCTCTCTCAGTGTGTGATCCTCTCTCAGTGTGTGATCCTCTCTCAGTGTGGGATCCTCTCTCAGTGTGTGATCCTCTCTCAGTGTGTGACACTCTCTCAGTGTGTGACACTCTCTCAGTGTGGGATCCTCTCTCAGTGTGGGATCCTCTCTCAGTGTGGGATCCTCTCTCAGCGTGTAACACTCTCTCAGTGTGTCATACTCTCTCAGTGTGTGATCCTCTCAGTGTGTAACACTCTCTCAGTGTGTCACACTCTCTCAGTGTGTGCTCCTCTCTCAGCGTGTAACACTCTCTCAGTGTGTCATACTCTCTCAGTGTGTGATCCTCTCTCAGTGTGTGACACTCTCTCAGTGTGTGACACTCTCTCAGTGTGTGATCCTCTCTCAGTGTGTGACCCTCTCTCAGTGTGTCATACTCTCTGTGTGACACTCTCTCAGTGTGTGATCCTCTCTCAGTGTGGGATCCTCTCTCAGTGTGTCACACTCTCTCAGTGTGTGCTCCTCTCTCAGTGTGTGCTCCTCTCTCAGTGTGTGATCCTCTCTCAGTGTGTGCTCCTCTCTCAGTGTGTGCTCCTCTCTCAGTGTGTGCTCCTCTCTCAGTGTGTGCTCCTCTCTCAGTGTGGGATCCTCTCTCAGTGTGGGATCCTCTCTCAGTGTGGGATCCTCTCTCAGTGTGTGACACTCTCTCAGTGTGTAATACTCTCTCAGTGTGTGATCCTCTCTCAGTGTGTGATCCTCTCTCAGTGTGTGATCCTCTCTCAGTGTGTGATCCTCTCTTAGTGTGTAATTCTCTCAGTGTGTGATCCTCTCTCAGTGTGTGTGACCCTCTCAGTGTGGGATCCTCTCTCAGTGTGGGATCCTCTCTCAGTGTGTGCTCCTCTCTCAGTGTGTCATACTCTCTCAGTGTGTCATACTCTCTCAGTGTGTAACACTCTCTCAGTGTGTGACACTCTCTCAGTGTGTGACACTCTCTCAGTGTGTGATCCTCTCTCAGTGTGTGATCCTCTCAGTGTGTAACACTCTCTCAGTGTGTAATCCTCTCTCAGTGTGTAACACTCTCTCAGTGTGTAAATCTCTCAGTGTGTGATCCTCTCTCAGTGTGTGAGACACTCTCTCAGTGTGTGATCCTCTCTCAGTGTGTGATCCTCTCTCAGTGTGTCATACTCTCTCAGTGTGTGATCCTCTCTCAGTGTGTGTAAATCTCTCAGTGTGTAAATCTCTCAGTGTGTGATCCTCTCTCAGTGTGTGATCCTCTCTCAGTGTGTAATACTCTCTCAGTGTGTAATACTCTCAGTGTGTAATACTCTGTGTGTGATCCTCTCTCAGTGTGTGATACTCTCTCAGTGTGTGATACTCTCTCAGTGTGTAATACTCTCTCAGTGTGTAATACTCTCTCAGTGTGTAATACTCTCAGTGTGTAATACTCTCAGTGTGTAATACTCTCAGTGTGTAATACTCTCAGTGTGTGATCCTCTCTCAGTGTGTAATACTCTCAGTGTGTGATCCTCTCTCAGTGTGTAACACTCTCTCAGTGTGTAAATCTCTCAGTGTGTGATCCTCTCTCAGTGTGTGTGACACTCTCTCAGTGTGTGATACTCTCTCAGTGTGTAATACTCTCTCAGTGTGTAATACTCTCTCAGTATGTGATCCTCTCTCAGTGTGTAATCCTCTCTCAGTGTGTGATCCTCTCTCAGTGTGTGATCCTCTCTCAGTGTTTGATCCTCTCTCAGTGTGTGATCCTCTCTCAGTGTGTGATCCTCTCTCAGTGTGTAACACTCTCTCAGTGTGTAACACTCTCTCAGTGTGTAACACTCTCTCAGTGTGTAACACTCTCTCAGTGTGTGACCCTCTCTCAGTGTGTGATACTCTCTCAGTGTGTAACACTCTCTCAGTGGAGTTTTAGTGAACAGCCACTCTGTATGTTTACACAGCGCCACCCTCAGCAGGAGTCATACAAACCTCAAACACAGTCACCACCTCCTGCTGCTACTTCTCTTTGCCTTACCTGGGAGAGGAGGTTCTCCTTCTCCTCCAGCTCCTCCTCTGTCAGGGGTTCGGCCTCATCGATCTTGGCCTGCTCTTCCTTCTGCGCTTGGGCCGAGTTGGGCAGGTCTGGGTTCCTGGGCACCTGTTGGCACGGCAACATTAGTGACACATGGTGAGAGAAACGGCGAGGAACAGGGAAAGAGGAGGAGAGAAAGGGAGGAGAAGAGGGGAGGAGGAGAAGAGGGGAGGAGGAGAGAAAGGGAGGAGAGAAAGGGAGGAGAAGAGGGGAGGAGGAGAGAAAGGGAGGAGAAGAGGGGAGGAACAGGAGAGAGACAGAGAAGAGGGAAAGAGGAGGAGAGAAAGGGAGGAGAGAAAGGGAGGAGAAGAGGGGAGGAGCAGGAGAGAGACGGAGAAGAGGGAAAGAGGAGGAGAGAAAGGGAGGAGAAGAGGGGAGGAGTAGGATGAATACGTGCCTTGTAACCGATGGTTTTCCTGTAGAACAAGATCTCTTTCTCCAGCAGCTCAAAGAGACGCGGGGGGAAGAACTGGAAGTCCTGGACATTGGGCTGTTTGGGTGGGCGGGGGGCCTGTGGAAACAACACAACACAACACAACACAACAGAGAGAGACAGAGGGAGAGAGAGAGAGAGAGACAGGGAGAGAGAGAGACAGAGACAGGGAGAGAGAGAGATGGGGAGAGACAGAGAGAGAGAGAAACTTTCCTTTAGAGCAATTGCTGATTTGCCTGAATGATTCAGCTCACATGCTCAGCTCTCAGTCAAATAAAATTTCAAATCTACATGGATTACATCAGATTAAATTGTAAATCCCTATCAATCAATCCTCGCCTTTCATTGGATGTTAACTGAATTCATCTGGCTAACTGAGTAATCTCACTATTAGCTGATCTGGGGTCAGCTTTATCACTCACTAAGGCTGCGTACAAAACCGCATACTACATACTGCACACTAAACTTGCATTGAAGTACGTAGTGCGGAGTACGTACTAAAAGATTTTAGACAAGGAAGTATGCTAGAATTTTGACGCACTAATGAGGTAATCAAATTGCACCACATTTTTGCGCGTGAGCTTTATAATCGCGGTTTAATGACGACTACCTGTAAACAGACACAGCGGTACATTTAAACACCGCATCAGAGACGCCCCTTTTTCCCATATAGCCTTATGGGATTGAAAAGTGTCCAGTGCTCGCATACTACTTCCGTTGGAAAAACGCAGTATGTCATCCGGGTACTATTCACATACTACTCTATGCATACTATGTATTTGGACGTACTACTAATGGTGGCGTACTGTTTTGACGTACTATTTAGTACGTTAGTGTGCTGTTTTGGATGCAGCCTAAGTGCTAGTGCAGCCTGGGTGGGCAGCCCAGCTGGCCCTGGGTCAGTTTTTAAATAGTAGTGTGGTGGAGTGCTGGGCTCAGACCTTGGGTGCTTTGGGTTCGCTGACGCGCAGTGCCTCTCTGAAGTAGGCGTCCACGGCGTAGTTCGCCTTCCGCTCTCTCTTCGGTGGCTCGATCCAGTTAGTGATCACCTGACAGACAAGCCCAACACAAAGCTTCATTTCAGTTTCTTCACTTCAGCAGCACCGGTCTCCATGTGGACCAGAGACACAGAGAAAGAATCTGAGCTTATCCCAGATATGGAAGTCACGCAACTCCTTACCTTTTTCTTCTCTCTGTAATCCTCACCCTCAAAGTTGTACACACTGTTCTCTGTATCCATGGTGAAGTTCCTCAGAGAACTCTCCCCCAGCTTGGCCATCCTCTCCTTCATCTCCATCGTCTACAACACACACACGCAGTCCAACAGGAACCTTAACACAGCCCTCAACACCCACACGCAGTCCAACAGGAACCTTACCACAGCCCTCAACACACACACACACACACCCACATGCAGTCCAGCAGGAACCTTAACATAGCCCTCAACACCACACACACACCCACACGCAGTCCAACAGGAACCTTAACACAGTCCTCAACACACACACACACACACACGCACACACTCTCATGCAGTCCAGCAGGAACCTTAACACAGCCCTCACCACGCACACACGCAGTCCAACAGGAACCTTAACACGGCCCTCACCCCACACACACCCACACGCAGTCCAACAGGAACCTTAACACAGCCCTCACCCCACACACACCCACACGCAGTCCAACAGGATCTTTAAAACAGCCATCAACACACACAAACAGGAACCTTAACACAGCAATCAATACACACACACACACATATACAGAGTCTAACAGGAATCTTAACACAGTCATCAACACATACATACAGACACAGTCCAACAGGAACCTTAACACACAGTCCCAACAGGCATCAACATGTGAACACACACCATCGGGGTGCGTGTTCTATGTTCAGTCTTTGTGGTCTGGTCTCCGTGGTTTGACAGTGATGTTGTCTATGGTCTTTGAAAAGCATTTTAATGTCAGTTAAAAGTGTGTGTGTGTGGGTTCTGGTTCTTTACCTTCTTCTCTCCTCTCTCCAGAAGCTCATCGATGTCTTCGTCTGTGATCTCACTCTCCTTGGAGGCAAAGACATGGGTGGCTCCGTGGCGGATGATGGACAGCATCTCGTCTTTGCCCAGTTTGTTCATACTGGGATCCACCAGTCTCCCTGCACAGGACAGACACACAGAGCAACAACGTCATAAACATTTACGAATGTCCACATGGCCTCCTCCTCCTCCTGTGTCATGAATAAGTAATAATACCCCTGACAATACTGTGGTCACACTCTGCAGAACCACACTGTCAGCATGTACTGGGCTGGCTCCCTGACACGACCAATACTAAACTAAATACATGTACTTATGTCTATGACTTCTTCTCCACGCAGGGCTGCCTCTGTTTTACATTAAACACAGGCATTAGCCTGGAGAAACACCACGACTGTGACATGACCTCACCTTGCTGGATGACGATGGAATCTAGACGGAGTTTCATTTCTGCACGTTCCACAATCCTCTCCTCAACTGTGTTTTCTGTGATGAAGCGAAACACGCGCACCTGCTTCTTTTGACCAATCCTGTGAGCCCGATCCTATGACAGACAGGGAAAGCCACCAGTGAGAAAGGCCCTATCAGTCACATGAGTAAGCTGTCAGAACAGAGCGTGTTATTCCTGACGGGGGGGGGGGGGGGGGGGGGCACTGACCATGGCCTGCAGGTCGACCTGTGGGTTCCAGTCAGAGTCGTAGATGATGACTACGTCAGCCGTGGCCAGGTTAATGCCCAGGCCTCCGGCCCTGGTGCTCAGCATAAAGATGAACTTGGAGCTGTTGGGTTCGTTAAAAGCGTTGATGGAGATCTGGGAGGAGGAGGTAGGATAACGAGAGAGGGAGAAAAATGATTTGATTCACGTTTCCTCCATCAACTTTATAAGACGATTTCATTTTAAGACCGTTATTCAGCCATCTTTATTGGTCAATTAATTTTCATATAAGTGCTGCAAGTGTGGCTGGTCTCATCTGTCTGTGTGTGTGTGTGTGTGTGTGTGTGTGTGTGTGTGTGTGTCTGTATAAACCCTGAGCTCTGTGTGTGTCTGCTTGTGCGTGTGTGTGTAAACCCTGTGCTCTGTGTGTGCGTGTGTGTGTGTGTGTGTAAACCCTGTGCTCTGTGTGTGTGTGTGTGTGTGTGTGTGTCCACTGGCAGTCACACCTGTCTCTCCTCATGTGGAGTCTGCCCGTCCAGGCGGCAGTAACCATAGTTACGCCACATGCAATAGTCCTCCAGGATGTCCAGCATCCTCGTCATCTGACTAAAAATCAACACACGGGAACCTGGGGAACGGGGAGGGGCAAACACCTGTCAGTCATGCGTGGAGACCAATGGCAGGACAGAAAACAGTTTTGACAAACTGGACATCACCTTGTGCCTTCATCTTGGGCAGCAGTTTGTCCAGCACCACCATCTTCCCACTGTTGACCACCAGGTGGAGGTCGGTGGTGTAGGGCGGCCCTGGCTCCGCCCCGTCAAACAGGTACGGGTGATTACAACACTTCCTCAGCTGCATCAGCACGTTCAACAAACGCATCTTATCCATCTTCCCCGCAGAGTTCAAAATGTCAATGTCCTTCATCAGGATCTTAGTGTACCTGACAGAGCACATGACACAGTTGGTTACGTGTGTGTGTGTGTGTGTGTGTGTGTGTATGTCATGCAGAGGAGCTGACCTGACTGATTCACATTCACAGATCAGCTCCTCTCTCACAGTGGCTTCACTCACTGAATGGACAAGACTAGTTTAAAGACTTGTTTCATGACTTTAGCTTCACCACTGTTTACATGCAGTACTGCTCCAGGGTCAGAACGAGTCCTCCATCGACAATCACTGACCCTGGATCAGTCTCTGGTATCATTCAGACTGAGTGTGAGATCCGGGTTTGAAGGTAAACCACAGACAAACGTACCATTCCCTCTGCATCTTGCTGAGGCCAACGTACATCTTGATTTCTTTCTTAGGCAGCAGAGACTTTTCCACGTCAGCTTTGATACGACGCAGCAGGAAAGGACGGAGTACCTGAAACATTCCCATCAAAACCAGTTACGGCGACTGCTGTCTCCAGTACAACATCACAGTCTGACACACAACTCACACACTCATTGTATAACACTCGGCAGCACCTTGCTTTTCAATACGCAATGATCTGTCTTTATTAGAGAGTAGCCCTGCAGACAAGGTGACAGACGTCTGCGTCATGACGTCCCTCACGCAGGCCTGTTGTTTGTTTTTGCTGTTGCGGAGACAGTACTCACAGTGTGCAGACGCTCCACGAGTTTCTCATCTCCCAGACAGTTATTGGTGTCAAACCAGGAGTCAAAGTCCTAGAGCGCAAAGAGAGGACATGATTTCAGCATACTCTCTCATCAGTTAAACACTCACACTTAAACTTCACCCTTTACACTCACTGACATAATGAAGCTTCTACCAGAGAGCCAAATAATCTAACCAATCATCAGCCTGGGTGTGTGTGGGCGGGGCTGAGAGCTGGTACCTCAGAGGAGTTGAAGACGTCAGGCAGCAGGAAGTTGAGCAGAGCCCAGAGCTCGTGCAGGTTGTTCTGCAGTGGAGTGCCGGTCAGCAGCAGGCGGTTCGTTGTCTTGAACTCACGCACGATCTCTGACAGCTGACAGACAAACGTTACAGCGTGACTTCACACACACAAACACACGGGCGACACCTCGCTACAGCGTGACTTCACACACACAAACACACGGGCGACACCTCGCTACAGCGTGACTTCACACACACAAACACACGGGCGACACCTCGCTACAGCGTGACTTCACACACACAAACACACCGGCGACACCTCGCTACAGCGTGACTTCACACACACAAACACACGGGCGACACCTCGCTACAGCGTGACTTCACACACACAAACACACGGGCGACACCTCGCTACAGCGTGACTTCACACACACAAACACACGGGCGACACCTCGCTACAGCGTGACTTCACACACACAAACACACGGGCGACACCTCGCTACAGCGTGACTTCACACACACAAACACACCGTCGACACCTCGCTACAGCGTGACTTCACACACACAAACACACGGGCGACACCTCGCTACAGCGTGACTTCACACACACAAACACACGGGCGACACCTCGCTACAGCGTGACTTCACACACACAAACACACGGGCGACACCTCGCTACAGCGTGACTTCACACACACAAACACACGGGCGACACCTCGCTACAGCGTGACTTCACACACACAAACACACGGGCGACACCTCGCTACAGCGTGACTTCACACACACAAACACACGGGCGACACCTCGCTACAGCGTGACTTCACACACACAAACACACGGGCGACACCTCGCTACAGCGTGACTTCACACACACAAACACGGGCGACACCTCGCTACAGCGTGACTTCACACACACAAACACACGGGCGACACCTCGCTACAGCGTGACTTCACACACACAAACACACGGGCGACACCTCGCTACAGCGTGACTTCACACACACAAACACACGGGCGACACCTCGCTACAGCGTGACTTCACACACACAAACACACGGGCGACACCTCGCTACAGCGTGACTTCACACACACAAACACACGGGCGACACCTCGCTACAGCGTGACTTCACACACACAAACACACGGGCGACACCTCGCTACAGCGTGACTTCACACACACAAACACACGGGCGACACCTCGCTACAGCGTGACTTCACACACACAAACACACGGGCGACACCTCGCTACAGCGTGACTTCACACACACAAACACACGGGCGACACCTCGCTACAGCGTGACTTCACACACACAAACACACGGGCGACACCTCGCTACAGCGTGACTTCACACACACAAACACACGGGCGACACCTCGCTACAGCGTGACTTCACACACACAAACACACGGGCGACACCTCGCTACAGCGTGACTTCACACACACAAACACACGGGCGACACCTCGCTACAGCGTGACTTCACACACACAAACACACGGGCGACACCTCGCTACAGCGTGACTTCACACACACAAACACACGGGCGACACCTCGCTACAGCGTGACTTCACACACACAAACACACCGTCGACACCTCGCTACAGCGTGACTTCACACACACAAACACACGGGCGACACCTCGCTACAGCGTGACTTCACACACACAAACACACAGGCGACACCTCGCTACAGCGTGACTTCACACACACAAACACACGGGCGACACCTCGCTACAGCGTGACTTCACACACACAAACACACGGGCGACACCTCGCTACAGCGTGACTTCACACACACAAACACACAGGCGACACCTCGCTACAGCGTGACTTCACACACACAAACACACGGGCGACACCTCGCTACAGCGTGACTTCACACACACAAACACACGGGCGACACCTCGCTACAGCGTGACTTCACACACACAAACACACGGGCGACACCTCGCTACAGCGTGACTTCACACACACAAACACACGGGCGACACCTCGCTACAGCGTGACTTCACACACACAAACACACGGGCGACACCTCGCTACAGCGTGACTTCACACACACAAACACACGGGCGACACCTCGCTACAGCGTGACTTCACACACACAAACACACGGGCGACACCTCGCTACAGCGTGACTTCACACACACAAACACACCGTCGACACCTCGCTACAGCGTGACTTCACACACACAAACACACCGGCGACACCTCGCTACAGCGTGACTTCACACACACAAACACACGGGCGACACCTCGCTACAGCGTGACTTCACACACACAAACACACGGGCGACACCTCGCTACAGCGTGACTTCACACACACAAACACACCGGCGACGCCTCGCTACAGCGTGACTTCACACACACAAACACACCGGCGACACCTCGCTACAGCGTGACTTCACACACACAAACACACGGGCGACACCTCGCTACAGCGTGACTTCACACACACAAACACACGGGCGACACCTCGCTACAGCGTGACTTCACACACACAAACACACGGGCGACACCTCGCTACAGCGTGACTTCACACACACAAACACACGGGCGACACCTCGCTACAGCGTGACTTCACACACACAAACACACCGGCGACACCTCGCTACAGCGTGACTTCACACACACAAACACACCGGCGACACCTCGGTACAGACACACTTATCTGGTCTCTTCCTCCAGAAAGCTGCTTTGTGACATTGTTGTATAGAAAGAAAAACCTCTGAAGAGATAAACAGATTCCCACCTTTGATTTTTCGTTCTTAATTCGGTGAGCCTCGTCGATGACCAGGTACCTCCAGTTAAACTTCTTAAAGACGGCTCTCTCAATAATCACCATTTCATACGACGTCACACACACATCCCACTCGCCGGGCAAAAGCGTGTCACGGATGAAGGCAGTCTAACAGATACAAAAGGGGGGGGGGGGGGGGGGGGGAGAGGGGAGAGAGCGAGAGAGGAGATGGAGGGGAGGAGGAGCAGAGAGCGAGAGAGGAGATGGAGGGGGAGAGGGGAGAGAGCGAGAGAGGAGATGGAGGGGGAGAGGGGAGAGAGCGAGAGAGGAGATGGAGGGGGAGAGGGGAGAGAGTGAGAGAGGAGATGGAGGGGGAGAGGGGAGAGAGTGAGAGAGGAGATGGAGGGGGAGAGGGGAGAGAGTGAGAGAGGAGATGGAGGGGGAGAGGGGAGAGAGTGAGTGAGGGACATTTGCTGAAAAAAAGTTTCCAAGGCATTGGTTCAGTCTGATGTGTGTGTGTGTGTGTGTGTGCTGTCACTGCTCACCCTCTCGTCACTGTTCCCGATGAGACAGACGGCCCGCAGGGAGGGAACCCAGCGTTTAAACTCATTCATCCAGTTATACAGCGTGGACTTGGGCACCAGCACCATGTGAGGACCGGGGATGTTGCGGTAGTGCTTCATGTAGCCCAGCAGGGAGATAGTCTGTAGAGTCTTTCCCAAACCCTGATCCAGACCAGCAGAAACACAGCAGTCAACACACAACTCACACACGACAAACCCTGATCCAGACCAGCAGAAACACAGCAGTCAACACACAACTCACACACGACAAACCCTGATCCAGACCAGCAGAAACACAGCAGTCAACACACAACTCACACACGACAAACCCTGATCCAGACCAGCAGAAACACAGCAGTCAACACACAACTCACACACAACTCACACATGCAAAGACGAAAAAGACTTGCCCAGTGCAATGCTGGTAAGCGTGTGTGTGGGGTAAGCGTGCGTGGGGTAAGCGTGTGTGAGGTAAGCGTGCGTGAGGTAAGCGTGCGTGGGGTAAGCGTGCGTGGGGTAAGCGTGTGTGGGGTAAACATATGCAGGGTAAACGTGCGTGAGGTAAGCGTGCGTGGGGTAAGCGTGCGTGAGGTAAGCGTGCGTGGGGTAAGCGTGCGTGAGGTAAGCGTGCGTGAGGTAAGCGTGCGTGAGGTAAGCGTGCGTGAGGTAAGCGTGCGTGGGGTAAGCGTGCGTGGGGTAAGCGTGCGTGGGGTAAGCGTGCGTGGGGTAAGCGTGCGTGGGGTAAGCGTGCGTGGGGTAAGCGTGCGTGGGGTAAGCGTGCGTGGGGTAAGCGTGCGTGAGGTAAGCGTGCGTGGGGTAAGCGTGCGTGGGGTAAGCGTGCGTGGGGTAAGCGTGCGTGGGGTAAGCGTGCGTGGGGTAAGCGTGCGTGGGGTAAGCGTGCGTGGGGTAAGCGTGCGTGAGGTAAGCGTGCGTGGGGTAAGCGTGCGTGGGGTAAGCGTGCGTGGGGTAAGCGTGCGTGGGGTAAGCGTGCGTGGGGTAAGCGTGCGTGAGGGGTTTAGACAGACACAGAAGTCTCTGTAGAAAACATTACCATCTCGTCAGCCAGAATGCCGTTAATTCCGTTCTCATAGAGGGAAATGAGCCAGTTTAGACCACGGACCTGATAGTCTCTCAGTTTCCCACCCTTCACATCTAAAACAACAGAAAACACACAATCGTCATCAAACTCACACACCTCTGAGAAAAGGGCCCTTTAATCAATACACACTACACCATTCCACCGTTTATAAATGACTCCAGAGTATGTGTGTGTGTGTGTGTGTGTGTGTGTGTGCAAGCATACAGGAGGAGAATTCATCAGAGTGTGTGTGTGTACTTACAGGAGGAGGACTCATCAGAGCGCACGCGCGAGTGTGTGTGTTTGTGTGTGTGTACTTACAGGAGGAGGACTCATCAGAGCGTGTGTGTGTGTGTGTGTGCAAGCATACAGGAGGAGAATTCATCAGAGTGTGTGTGTGTGTGTGTGTGTGCGCGTACAGGAGGAGGACTCATCAGAGCGTGTGTGTGTGTGTGTGTGTGTGCGTGTGTGTGTGTGTACTTACAGGAGGAGGACTCATCAGAGCGTGTGTGTGTGTGTGTGTGTGTGTGTACTTACAGGAGGAGGACTCATCAGAGCGTGTGTGTGTGTGTGTGTGTGTGTGTACTTACAGGAGGAGGACTCATCAGAGCGTGTGTGTGTGTGTGTACTTACAGGAGGGCGACTCGTCGAAGCGTGTACACACATTGGTCGCTCTACTGCTTTCGCTTAGCAGCTCCTCATCTTCCTCCTGCTCTGTGCGGCGGTGACGGTTGCTACGGAAACCAAAAAAAGTGTCAGTCATAATGAAATAACAGTGACACACAGTCACACACACATCTCAACCCAGTCATCACACACACACACACCTCAACCCAGTCATCACACAGCTCAAACTCTACTTCAAGTTTCTTGACCAAACTGTTGACAAAAGCACAGTGGACAGAGACAGGGCTGAGACACGGGTGGGGGGGGGGGGGGGGGGGTGAAAACTCACTCTCCAGCAGAGAGAAGATTCTGTTTCTCATCCTTCTTAATGCGAGGGCGCCCGGGTTTCATCTTCAGCGGAGAGGTGGGGGTTTTCTGTGCAGCTGGCTGAATGAAGTGGGCAAACACTTCTGTCTGTTTGAGGAGGTATTCAAATCTGTTGGTCCGGTCAGTTTTCTGTCCAGAAAAACACAAGCGGATGAGGACAAACAGACATGAAACTCAAATCTTTGGGTGAAATATGAGAAGACATGGAAAACATGTAGAACAGTCCAGTACCACTTTCTCCTCATATCCAGCAGGCTGTGCTATCGCTGCCATCTCTTTAGCCTTCTTCAGTAAGGAACTCCGTTCTTCAGGACCCTTCTCAGACGCTTCATCACGGCCAAAGTCTGAGCCGTCGTCCTTTCCAACAGAACCACACACACACACACACACACACACACAACAAATGACCAGCTTTAATCAGGCCTTGAACGCACAGGCAAAAAATATATATAAAACACCACCAGATTACAGCCTCAAACATTAGGACTCCAGATATGATTCTATGAACAAATCCCAGTCTGCAAACAGATCCACGTCCCACTGAGAGTTAGATTATTAACAACAAGAGTCCTGCTTTTCTCCACAACAGAGAGATGTTCACAGATGAACCGCATTCAAACAGCCGTGGAGCTTTGTGTGGAAACAGCTCATTCACACTGACTGACTGAAAATCAGTGCCTCCCTGCAGCCCTGGCTACACAGGGACAGGCTAACATGTGCCCGTAACTCTCTGGACTAACTCATTTACCTCCTTTACGCCATAAAAAAGAGTGATCATGAAACGTAGGGTCATTCAGGAAAAATAACCAAACAATCTAAAACACGGGTACATTAAAATACACCTAAAAACCAAAAATCTCACCATTATTTACAGCGGACAAACTTTTGTCATGCTGTTTCTAGCGGCACTTGTATCTGAATGTGTTTAAATAACGGGACGATCAAACGTTGAACTAATGTTTTATATAATCAATCACAGACGGCATGATCAATTGCACTAATCGTTTTTTACAAGACAGAAAACATCTGGATACGGATACTGTGCCGTTTCGCTCAGCGCCGTTCCGCTGTGATAGTGAGAACGACAGGAAGTCAAGCAGGCCAGAAACACACTCAAATATCTTCACCGCTGACGCACTACGCCGGTTAACCTCAGCGCGCAGCCTCCGCTTGGTTAAAGTTAACTACACTACAAGTAACTAACACCACATAATCTACAAAGTCAGTTCATAAAGCGACCTGAGCCTTAAACACGTCAAAAAGAAACAATCCGCTACACCATCGAATTCATCCAATTTGGGTGCTACAGTAATTTAAGAGCAGACGATTACTTAACCTAGTTGGATGGCTAACTTCACGTTAGCTGGATGGGAAAACAATAACCCCACGCAGGAAGATACGAACAATTAGGACAATTCACGCTAGCCGTTCACAGCACACGGCTAGGTCAACTTTCTGTGACAACTGGTTTAAGGATAACAATGTGTGAAATATGTCGGTAACAAGACAAACTCTGTTTAGAGATTGCTGAAAAGTGTACATTTCTCCTGTTATTGTGTACTAATCAAAGCCTTGCTATCTTAGACAGAAAATGGACGCCAATTGTGACAAAGCTAGCAAGCTAACTGTTAGATAACAAACAGATCCCATTCATTTAGCTTAGCTTAGCTTGTAAGGGAAACCGACAGATAACTCTAGGACAGTTTGCCCAGTAACGTTTAATTTTCACATGTCTTGCCAAATGAGGCGAGTTAGGCGGTAACTACGATACATTAAAAGAGAAAACACAAGTAAACGTGTTTTTTCCACATACATTGCAAAGTTACTTCGGCTAAAAACACGAATCAGGCGCTACTGTGTTTACAAGTGTTAAAAAGTAAGTTTTGTAATGATACGGTAGTATTAGTCGTAGAACAAGTGTAAAAACCTATTTGAAACAAATGAACATTCCCACTCGATATCGAACAGAGCTAGATTTCATTCATTTAGCTTAGCGTAGCTAGCTACCTTGAAAAGCCGTTGGGCAAGCAACCCAAAAGCCAAGTAGTTCACATCTTAAAGTCTGTGATGATTTCAAAAATAAGGCATACTAATCGAAACGAGTACTAAACGAGCACTCTAACTAAGCGAGTGAACTCAAAAAGGATGAAACAATTAAGAAATTAGGAAAAACTGCAGTTTTAGTCCCGTTTTCTAACCTCTGCTGCTCCGCTTTGCTCAAGTTCAGGCTCCTCTTCCCGCTGCTTGTCCACGCCAGTCTCCGAGTCCGACATTTCTTCGTTATTTTATTCAAAGTATGTAATTTTTAAACCGCGAATAATTACAGTGTCTATATCCCTAAAGTTTCTCAGTATTAGCAGAGTAGGAAATATATTATTCAAAAAACTTCCTTTATTTACAAACACACCACCAAGGAGAGCAATACCATGCGTCCGCTACTTCCCCCCCCGGCTTTTTGTGTCCCGGCAAAATGGGCCTGCGCGGCAAATATCGCGAGATCTCTCAATTCATCAACGTCCCGGGAAGTCGCTGAACATTAGGTTCAGTGGTGTTGGATTAGGAGTGGAACAAAACATATTCAGGAAGATTACTGACTACTCCTCCACTGACTTGCAGTGACCGAATTCGTACACAGATGTTTATGAATAAAGTTTCTAGATGAAAGTTTCTAGATGTAATCTTTAAGCTGGAACTGAGTGTCTCAGTGTGTTTATATTTTTTTCCAATGTTCAGTTTCAGTTGTTCTTTGTAACTTTTTCATGTAAGCGTGTACTGTTAAAAACATATCTCCTTCTACAAACACTGTCATTAAATTTAGAATTTACTACAGAAACGGTATTTTCAAAAGAAATAAAAATATAAATATTACCAAAGACACGCAATTCTGCTCATCAGTACAGAGGTAACGTTGGACAGCAAAACATACTACTCAGGTCAGACCAGGAAAACACAGCAATGTATTCATTAATAACAATAGTCCAGCTGAAAATACCTCTCACCATTTAATGCTGAACAAACACATTCAGACAATACTGAGTAAACACAACCATCCTCCAAATTATAGAAATAATTCAAGAAAAACTCCACTGCCACGTACTACATGTTGATTGTTTTTAAATTTATTTAGTTTGCTTTAAAATGTACATTTCTTGTTGATTCATTTTTTTTAAAAAAAACAAATACAAAGCATTAAGGGTCTGTCAGGCACCCGTCCACTCCTGTAAAGAAAGAGTTATAAGTCGAATGGAAGGCAGAAAAGGCATGGATCTGTTTTCACTGACAGTGGAACATGCACCAAGTATCTGTGTGTGTGTGTGTGTGTGTGTGTGTGTGTGTGTGCGCAAACACACAGGGCAGAAGCGGCAGATGGTGTCGAAACACAAGTCTGTGTTTCTTTGGCTTGTGAGAGTGAAAATGTTAGTAAAGCTATTTTTCATACAAACAGTGACATATCTCAATGTAGTCTTGATTTCTGCTAAAATGACAAAAACGATTCCTATTTACAAACATACAAAGACAGTCTCCTAAAGATAAGGCAGTTAATTAGTCTCTAGAAATAAATCTATTGGAAATAAATTATTGTCGTTGAAGTGGAGATAGAATACATGAGGAGAAAAGGCCAGTGGGTAAAAAACCAGAATGAAGATTCACTCCTGACACCACCCGACTGGCTTTGATTTTGCATCTCAGACAGCATCACGTCACCGACTCAACCTCACCTGTCAAAAACCCGCTCGCATTTATCAGAAAAATGCTAAATACACAATAAATTAACAACAAATAGCTGTGTTAATTACTTAACAACAAATAGCTGTGTTAATTACTTAAATGAGTACCTGACTTCTGCACTTTGTTTTATTTTACTACCTTGCATAAACAAATGGAAAACTTCCGCTTTCCAATAAATGGCTGTCACAGTTACCGATTCTGTAACTTAATATCCATAACATTTCCATGACATTTCCATGACATTTCCATAACATTTCCCAGTTCCCGATTCCCACTGAGGAGGTACAGATTCTATCCTGCAGAATCAACACGTTCACTTTCACATCCCAGAAATTCAGTCCACAGAAAGGGCACTTCCATTAATGGACAGGCATTTTACAGTCACAACTACATCTCACATTCTGCAAAAAAGTGAAGCCCCCGACACTTCTGAACGAGAGGAAAACAAATAAAGAACACTCGTACATGATGGAGTCTGTGTTATACAATTCAAAAGTTCGGATTGGCCCACTCATTGACGTTTAAAAGAGAAGTGAGTAGTTACATAAAGAGAAGCTGTTTTGCAGCTTTGCAGGTTGCGGTGGCGACGTCCGGAGAGAAGGCTTTGGTCTGTGAAATAAAAGCCGGCTGACGGCTAAGCCCTGGCAGAAAGGCGCCAATGCAACACTTGGAAAATCTCAAAGCGATTTCAGTTATTAGTCTGCCAAAACTCTATGTATGTGACTGTGGAAATGCCAGGAACACTGCCAAACCAATCAGATGAGACCTCCTCAGCCAAGCCAGACAGTGTGGACTCATCAAAAGGAGCAGAACACTCCCAGTCAGAGAAAAAAATCACTCCAGAGGAGGTTAAATGTCTCCTTAACAGAAATGAACACTGCTCCTCACTCCACCGCAAGCCCTCACGCCGCCGTGATAAGTGGCGGGGGGAGGTCGGAGCCCTCCCTCCTCACGCACAAAAAAACACCGGTCACCTCCTCAAGTCTCTCATGTCTCAGCTTATGTGTGGAAGTCTCCGTGTCCTGCAGAGGGAGCTGTTCTCAGGCAAGTGGCAGTGTAAACATAAGCATAGGGGCTGTGTCTCTTAGCCAACTGTGTCCAGGCCAGTCTGGACATCAGCGGGTTTCCCTTCCCCCAGGCAGTGTCCACTACCCCCCCGGTCCAGCGCGAAGGTCCGGAGAGGCGGCGCGTGAGGAGGGGGTTGGGGAGGTCACGGTCACTTTGGCCCTTTGGACGGGGTGTCTGTCTCTGTGGACTGTCGCCCATCGCTCCAAGCCTCGCGGGTGCTTTTAAGAGCCTGTGTGCGCTGCTGGTCCACCACCACATAGTCAACACGCTCATCTGACACAGCCATGCCTGGCCCGTTGGTCTTCTTCTGTACAAAGCACCCAGAGAGAGAGAGAGCACAGGATCGTCAGTCAGCACCAACACAACCAACAAAACCAACACATTCTACACAACCAACACATTCTACACAACCAACACAACCAACACAACCAACACATTCTACACAACCAACACATTCTACACAACCAACACATTCTACACAACCAACACAACCAACACATTCAACACAACCAACACATTCTACACAACCAACACATTCTACACAACCAACACATTCAACACAACCAACACATTCTACACAACCAACACATTCTACACAACCAACACATTCAACACAACCAACACATTCTACACAACCAACACATTCAACACAACCAACACAACCAACACACTGATTTACACCACCTGGAAAAGACACTGTAAAGCAAACAAGTGAATATAAGACATTTATAATTTGCAAAATAATATGAGAGGACAGATTCACTGTTCACAGTGTGTGTGTGATCACAGAGATTTACATTTACATTACATTTAATCTGTATAGTCAAATAAACTGTCTAATCCATTAATCCATAAATCTAAAAAATAATCTGATCCATTAATCCATACAGTATAATAAACAGTCTAATCCATTAATCCATACAGTATAATAAACAGTCTAATCCATTAATCCATACAGTCCAATACATAATCTGATGCATTAATCTGTACTGTAGAAGCTTGCAGACAACCATAATCTGTTTCCACACATTTACCCAGCGTCTCTTAAAGAGCTCGTGTCTCGTGGGAAGTGCTTAACCTCTCACCTTGCGTGGCGGAGTGGATTTGCCCGGGTCTAGGTCCAGGTCCAGATATTCCACCTGCTTATCTCCTTTGGGCTTCACCATCGGGCTGCCCCCCCCATCCGCCGTCATCGACGCCCCCAGTTTCATGTTCTACGGCACAACACAACACAGGGCTCAGCAGAGCTCCACCACCTGAATCCCTCCTCGTCAGATCAACTACAAACTACAAACTAAATTCTACGTGCCTGCTAATGCACAACACTAGAGCTGTGTGGAAGAGGTATCGCTAAAATGGTCATGAGCTAAGATGAGACAGGACATCTAAGATTTGGATGACGATTTCAACACACACACACACATACACACAGAATAAGGTAATACCTGATGTCTATTTGGGCTGTGCGATAAAGACACTGCACACCAACGGCTCACAACCTGACACATCTTATTGAATACTCAGTAGACTGAAACTGATCTGGGACCAGCTACAGATGTTTGTCAGGATGGCTGTCTGAATGGGGTGTCCACAGAATTGCTGTTCTACAACCAGTCTAGTGAATTATTTTGTGAAGTGGAGATGTGGGTAGCCAAGCAGCTGGGCTGTAGTGTATGTAGGCTTTGGCTCCAAACCTGTTCAAACACTGTCCATTCAGCTCACACAGCCCTGAGCAGGGTTGAAGCAAAGCCCTCATTAGCTGCATTTCCACTCGGGGGGGGGCAGTCTAGACCTACACCCCGCCCTGGTCTAGACTGGGAAACCTGATCAAATCACACTCAGCCTACTCTGCTCACCTCCTCTGGGTGATCTAGTGAGGTCACCTCCCTCTTAACGGGAGTGATGGGTACAGTGCAGTAGAAGGACTCCTCTCTACAGAGAAAGGGAGCAACAAAGAGACAGAAGAGGAGCCAGGAGGTCAAACAGGAGGAGACAAGCAGGAAAAAACACAAAACAGAGGAGAGCAACTGAAAAAGAGTGAAGAAACTAATGAGAACAAAATGGTCAGAGAAAAACGCTGAAACACACAAGGAAACTGAAAGGAAAGCAGTGAATAACAGAACACGGTACAAAAAAAATCAACAGACCGCTTTCATCTCTCTCTCTCTCTCTCGCTCTCTCTCTCTCTCTCTCACACACACACACACAGATTTCAGTTCACTTTATGATAATACAGTGTAAGCATGTAATCCTGTCATCAGAACCAAACCACACACTGCAAAGACAATGAAAAAGGTCCATTACAACGGAAACGTACCCGAGCAGAAAAGAACCATGGAAAAATCAGAGGGAACTGCCACAAACAGAAAACACTCATGGAAAAATCAGAGGGAACTGCCACAAACAGAAAACACTCATGGAAAAATCAGAGGGAACTGCCACAAACAGAAAACACTCATGGAAAAATCAGAGGGAACTGCCACAAACAGAAAACACTCATGGAAAAAACAGAGGGAACTGCCACAAACAGAAAACACTCATGGAAAAATCAGAGGGAACTGCCACAAACAGAAAACACTCATGGAAAAAACAGAGGGAACTGCCACAAACAGAAAACACTCATGGAAAAATCAGAGGGAACTGCCACAAACAGAAAACACTCATGGAAAAATCAGAGGGAACTGCCACAAACAGAAAACACTCATGGAAAAATCAGAGGGAACTGCCACAAACAGAAAACACTCATGGAAAAATCAGAGGGAACTGCCACAAACAGAAAACACTCATGGAAAAATCAGAGGGAACTGCCACAAACAGAAAACACTCATGGAAAAAACAGAGGGAACTGCCACAAACAGAAAACACTCATGGAAAAATCACGGAAAAGCGAGAGAGTGAGCATTCCCTCAGCAGATGCCCAGGAGCAGGAGATGAAGAAAAGCAGATTAAAGAAAAAAGAGAGAGAGAAAGGAGGAATTGAGAAAAGGAGGAGGGCAAAGGAGTCCTTCATGACCAGGCCACACGCCACCCAGTGCTCCCAGTCACACCACTGACCTAAATCATCACTCGCTCTTTCTTTGAACTGGAGACTGAAGCCACAGCAACAGTGACTGTGCGTCTCACTTAAGATGCAAACTTCTCAGATTCTCGTTTTCTGTTCAGGCCTGGAAAACATACCTCAACCACACCAACATATTCTAACCCTTACTGACCGTGTCACATGACATTTCCCCCCTGAAGACAGGTCAAAGCCCTTTTCTCCCTTCCTCAGTGATGCTGCTTACAGTCTATGGAGTGCCAGGGGATTTGGTAAATGGCCGAGTGTGTGGGCGGAGCTTTAGTAAAAGGCTGTGTCTGGGGCAGGACTTTGGTAAAGTACTGAATATGTGGGCGGAGCTTTAGTAAAGGACCGAAAGTGTAGGAAGGGCTGTAATTAAGGGCTAAGTGTGTGGGCGGAGCTTTAGATAAGGGCTAAGTGTGTGGGCAGGGCTTTAGTAAAGGGCTGAGTGTGTGGGCGGGGCTTTAGTAAAGGGCAGAGTGTGTGGGCAGGGCTTTAGTAAAGGGCTGAGTGTGTGGGCAGGGCTTTCGTAAAGGGCAGAGTGTGTGGGCAGGGCTTTAGTAAAGGGCTGGGTGTGCGAGCAGGGCTTTAGTAAAGGGCTGAGTGTGTGGGCGGGGCTTTAGTAAAGGGCTGGGTGTGTGAGCAGGGCTTTAGTAAAGGGCTGAGTGTGTGGGCGGGGCTTTAGTAAAGGGCCGTGTGTGTGGGCAGGGCTTTAGTAAAGGGCAGAGTGTGTGGGCGGGGCTTTAGTAAAGGGCTGGGTGTGCGAGCAGGGCTTTAGTAAAGGGCTGAGTGTGTGGGCGGGGCTTTAGTAAAGGGCTGGGTGTGTGAGCAGGGCTTTAGTAAAGGGCTGAGTGTGTGGGCGGGGCTTTAGTAAAGGGCTGGGTGTGTGAGCAGGGCTTTAGTAAAGGGCTGGGTGTGTGGGCGGGGCTTTAGTAAAGGGCTGAGTGTGTGGGCGGGGCTTTAGTAAAGGGCTGGGTGTGTGAGCGGGGCTTTAGTAAAGGGCTGGGTGTGTGGGCGGGGCTTTAGTAAAGGGCTGGGTGTGTGAGCAGGGCTTTAGTAAAGGGCTGGATGTGTGAGCAGGGCTTTAGTAAAGGGCTGGGTGTGTGGGCAGGGCTGTAGTAAAGGGCCATGTGTGTGGGCGGGGCTTTAGTAAAGGGCTGAGTGTGTGGGCGGGGCTTTAGTAAAGGGCTGGGTGTGTGGGCGGGGCTTTAGTAAAGGGCTGGGTGTGTGAGCAGGGCTTTAGTAAAGGGCTGGGTGTGTGAGCGGGGCTGTAGTAAAGGGCTGGGTGTGTGGGCGGGGCTTTAGTAAAGGGCTGGGTGTGTGGGCAGGGCTTTAGTAAAGGGCTGGGTGTGTGGGCGGGGCTTTAGTAAAGGGCTGGGTGTGTGGGCAGGGCTTTAGTAAAGGGCTGGGTGTGTGAGCGGGGCTTTAGTAAAGGGCTGGGTGTGTGGGCGGGGCTTTAGTAAAGGGCTGGGTGTGTGGGCGGGGCTTTAGTAAAGGGCCGTGTGTGGGGGCAGGGCTTTAGTGAAGGGCTGAATGTGAAAAATGGCTGTGGCTACGCTGGAGTCTGAGGTGTAATAAAGCTGGAAGGAGTGAAGGAGTAGTTGTGCAGCTGGGTTTACATACGGGCTCGTCTGCAGACATGCTAGCCTGCATGGCTACGTAACTCTCCTCGCAGTCGTCTGAGTCAGTGCTGGAGGTGGTGCTGTGCACTGACGGAGGGCGCGCAGGCAGGGGAAACCTGGAGGGACTGAGCAGCATGACAGGTTTATACACAGCCGAACACACACCTGCACCGTCACCCTCACACACACACGCAGGAACACGCACGCACACACATACATACACGCACGCACGCACACACACACACACACGCACGCACGCGCTCACACACACACACACACGCACGCACGCACGCACGTACATACACACACACACACAAGCAGGCACACACACGCACCATCACCCTCACACACACGGGCGCACACACACTCACGCACGCACGCATGCACGCACTCACACACACGCACGCACGCACGCACACGCACGTACACACATATACAAACGCATGCTCACACACACCTGCACCGTCACCCTCACACACACACGCAGGAACACGCACGCACACACATACATACACGCACGCACGCACACACACACACACACGCACGCACGCGCACACACACACACACACGCACGCACGCACGCACGTACATACACACACACGCACACAAGCAGGCACACACACGCACCATCACCCTCACACACACGGGCGCACACATGCACACATACGCGCGCACACACACTCACGCACGCACGCATGCACGCACTCACACACACGCACGCACGCACGCACACGCACGTACACACATATACAAACGCATGCTCACACACACCTGTACCGTTGCCCTCACACATACGCACACAAATACATAATATCATCACCTGAGGCCAGCAGACAGACAGACAACACTGTCCTAATCCCACTGTCCTAATGTGTTTTCACAAATAAACCAAATAAACCACAGAGTCATCGGACGGTCGCGTCGCACTGAGGTTACTGACACTGCACTGATGTGTTAGGATGTCTCTACATCAACAAATGGCAGGTTAGTCATATTAACTTAATCTAACCAGGCCGAAGTCATGCCAGCACAGAGTGCTTCAGCAGTTATCTGATGTCACTCCTGACTGTGCAGGAGGTGCAAGGTTAAAGACAGACACTCCCACACCCAGACGAAGTCATCTGATTGACACTTACTCCCTGGTGAAGGACCTTGTGACGGGGGAACGGACGGGCGCCGTTAGCTCCTCCCACTCTGGCAAGGGCTTGATCTCCAAAGGGGCAGGTTTAACTGCAAGGACAACAGCCATACGTCAATTCCACATGTGAATAATAAATTACAATAAATTACAACTAATAACAAACGGTATTGGTGCACAGCTCAATATTTAATAAACAATTTAAAAATGTATTGCAGCATTATAATTCACCGTATAATAACTATGCATCATATAATGCTAGCAATATTACTGTTGAAATAAATTAATCACTAAACATAAACGTTTACAGCAATCAAGTTATTAGTAACAACTTTAAATGAAGCAGTTGATATGAGACTGTCACACATGTTGAATCACTACTTGTCTCTCCTAACAAGAGGATCTCATTATCATGTCTTCAGAATGTGTATATGTTGACTGATAATGTATTCTGCCATGCAAAGAAGTGTCCTACAGTGTGATATACAGTAACAGTGAAGAGAGTCCTACAGTGTGATATACAGTAACAGTGAAGAGAGTCCTACAGTGTGACATACAGTAACAGTGAAGAGAGTCCTACAGTGTGATATACAGTGACAGTGAGCTGAGTCCTACAGTGTGATATACAGTAACAGTGAAGAGAGTCCTACAGTGTGATATACAGTAACAGTGAAGAGAGTCCTACAGTGTGACATACAGTAACAGTGAAGAGAGTCCTACAGTGTGATATACAGTAACAGTGAAGAGAGTCATACAGTGTGATATACAGTAACAGTGAAGAGAGTCCTACAGTGTAACGTAACAGTGAAGAGAGTCCTACAGTGTGATGTAACAGTGAGCTGAGTGGACAGACTGAAGCTCATGATTCTGTGTCACATGCAGGACTGGCTGTCAGTCTGCTCTGTGGAGATGTGGAGAATTTAGGCAGAACTTGTTTAAGGCAGCAGGGGGCACTGTTTGCTACCAAACCAGATAATGAGTCTGATTTCCTGCCTGTGTCATTCGTAACATGATCAGTGTTTCAATCTGACCCATTAAAAAAAGCAGTTCATCTAATGGCCACGAATCACACACAGTTTGGCTGATTAATTCTCAGTGACTTTTCTAAGACTTTACTGTTTTTCTTGTTCATTTTCTTCAGAAAATTCACACTCCAAAAGGAAACATGTTGTGAGTGAAAGTAGCGTTAGGCAGCGTTTCCAGAGGTAACACATTCTTCTCTCGTTGGCAGCGAGAGTCCTGTTGGTTGTTGTGGGTAGAGTTACCTTTGCCACAGTTCAGAGGATTAAATATTAACATTCATTTTCAAACTTGAACAACAAGCTAAAATGAACAAAGCAGAAATATCACATGGATTTTCACATCTTTCCAAATCCTTTTAGGTTTCGCTTGTTTTCTGATAGATTTGCGGACTGCTGCGTTGTTTTCGTGAGCGTAGGAAGAGCTGACTTTGTAATGCACAGGGGAGCACACACACATTCACTTTCAGTCAGTTCACGTGGAGACAGTGAGTGAAGCTGCTCACATACAGAGTCCTCTCACACCATTACATTCCACATACTCCAAAAGATTTGGAATTTTATTCTAAAATGCTTAGAATTTTATTCCATTCTTTTGTGTGAGGAATGCTGAGAGTGTGAGTAGGAGTGTTTGTCACAGGGTTACATCACACATCTGCACCAGTCTCTTCTGCTCTACACTTCCCAGTATCTGATTCAGCGCTCACAGCTGGGCCCCACACTGAAAAGATCCAATCTGGCAACCAGCCGCTGAACAGGCTGTGTGCTCCTCTCACTCAAACACCATCTGCCCCTAAACCACTCACAACTGCCCCAGCTTCTCATCAGCATCTCAAAACCCCACGACAAACAGAGGGAACCACACGGAACATCTCCAATGCCCCATGACAAACAGAGAGAACCACGCGGAACATCTCCAATGCCCCGCGACAAACAGAGAGAACCACACGGAACATCTCAAAGCCCCACGACAAACAGAGAGAACCACACGGAACATCTCAAAGCCCCGCGACAAACAGAGAGAACCACGTGGAACATCTCAAAGCCCCGCGACGAAGAGAGAGAACCACATGGAACATCTCAAAGCCCCATGACAAACAGAGAGAACCACACGGAACATCTCAAAGCCCCACGACAAACAGAGAGAACCACATGGAACATCTCAAAGCCCCGCGACGAACAGAGAGAACCACATGGAACATCTCAAAGCCCCATGACAAACAGAGAGAACCACGTGGAACATCTCCAATGCCCCGCGACAAACAGAGAGAACCACACGGAACATCTCAAAGCCCCACGACAAACAGAGAGAACCACACGGAACATCTCAAAGCCCCACGACAAACAGAGAGAACCACATGGAACATCTCAAAGCCCCGCGACAAACAGAGAGAACCACGTGGAACATCTCAAAGCCCCGCGACGAACAGAGAGAACCACATGGAACATCTCAAAGCCCCGCGACGAAGAGAGAGAACCACATGGAACATCTCAAAGCCCCGCGACGAACAGAGAGAACCACACGGAACAAGCAAAGGAAAGAGGCCTCTCCAATCCAGAAACACAGCAAGCACTCAGACAGGTAAGACACATACACACAGATGTACTGTGGGCCCTCTTCAACCCCCCCTGACACACACCCACACACAAATAAACACACACACGTGCGAACACAGACACACACACGCGCGCACACAGACACACGCGCGCGCACACGCACAAAGACACACACGCGTGCGCATGCGCACACACTCACACACGCACACAGACACATACATGTGCACACACAGACACACACACACACACACACACACACACACGTGCGCACACAGACACACACACACGTTCTGTGAGGCCCCTCCCACGCCCTCACACACATTCTATGGAGGTGTCCCATTCACACAGGGACACGCACACGTACACGTACACAACCACGCACATGCTCTGTGGACCCAGAGAAAAAGCAGCAGGTATTTATATGAATGAATGACGGTAGGTGTTTATATGAATGAATACCAGTAGGTGTTTATATGAATGAATACCAGTAGGTGTCTATATGAATGAATACCAGTAGGTGTCTATATGAATGAATACCAGTAGGTGTCTATATGAATGAATACCAGTAGGTGACTGTGTTAGATATTGTCTTATCAGCTGTTTCACTGAACTCATCAACAGGACTGTGACTCTCAGAACTAAAAGAACAATTACATGAGTCAACTGCAGTGTGTGTGTGTGTGTGTGTGTGTGTGTGTGTGTGTGTGTGTGTGTGTATACGTGTGTGTGTGTCTGTGTGTGTCTCTGTGTGTGTGTGTCTGTGTGTGTGTGTCTGTGTGTGTATGTGTGTGTGTGAGAGTCTGTGTGTGTGTCTGTCTGTCCGTGTATACGCGTGTGTGTGTGTGTCTGTGTGTGTGTGCGTGTCTGTGTGTGTGTGTCTGTGTGTCTGTGTGCACGTATGTGTGTGTGTCTGTGCGTGTGTGTGTCTGTGCGTGTGTGTGTCTGTGTGTTTCTGTATACGTGTGTGTGTGTGTGTCTGTGTGTGTGTCCCTGTGTGTGTGTGTGTCTGTGTGTGTGTAAATGAAGTGAACTATTAGTGTCTCTCAGTCAGTTGATCTAAGACCGTTGTAATAACTCTCAATGTCACACACAGCATGCTGTGGCCACGCCCCTCATCTCAGTGATCTACCAGTTTATTTACTCACATACACTCAATTACACACACACATACACACATAAACTCAATTACACACACACATACACTCTTATACACACACACATACACACATACACTCTTATACACACACACACATACTCACATACACTCAATTACACACACACATACTCACATAAACTCAATTACACACACACATACTCACATACACTCAATTACACACACATACACACATAAACTCAATTACATACACACATACTCACATACACTCAATTACACACACACATACTCACATACACTCAATTACACACACACATACTCACATACACTCAATTACATACACACATACTCACATACACTCTTATACACACACACACACTCACATACACTCAATTACACACACACACATACTCACATACACTCAATTACACACACACACATGCTCACATAAACTCAATTACACACACACATACTCACATATACTCAATTACACACACACATACTCACATACACTCAATTACACACACACATACTCACATACACTCAATTACACTCACATATACTCACATACACTCAATTACACGCACACATACTCACATACATTCAGTTACACACACACATACTCACATACACTCAATTACACACACACATACTCACATACACTCAATTACACACACACATACTCACATACACTCAATTACATACAAACATACTCACATACACTCAATTACACACACACATACTCACATACACTCAATTACACTCACATATACTCACATACACTCAATTACACGCACACATACTCACATACATTCAGTTACACACACACATACTCACATACACTCAATTACATACACACATACTCACATACACTCAATTACACACACACATACTCACATACACTCAATTACACACACACATACTCACATACACTTAATTACATACACACATACTCACATACACTCTTATACACACACACATACACACATAAACTCAATTACACACACACATACTCACATACACTTAATTACATACACACATACTCACATACACTCTTATACACACACACATACACACATAAACTCAATTACACACACACATACTCACATACACTCAATTACATACAAACATACTCACATACACTCTTATACACACACACACTCACAATTACACACACACATACTCACATACACTCAATTACACACACACATACACACATAAACTCAATTACACACACACATACTCA
>NC_044505.1:730000-737500 GCF_902362185.1 Chanos chanos
TTGAAGTCAAATGAGTAGCTTTTATCAGACGGGAAGGATCTGGGAATGTCGTAGCAGTCCTGGGATCCAAAGTCTGTAAAACGACAAAGATAATACAGTCAGCACCATGAGTGGAAAACATTCTCCAAAAACACAATCACTGTTTTTCAACCCTACAGCTGTCTGTCTTTGGAGAGCAGGATATCCGACTCATCTGGAACTAAAGAAAAGTTCTTCACAGTGGTGGGCGACCCAGGAATGGAGAGATTTCAAAGAGAAATGACCCAGAGTAAGGCGCTGGACGGAGGAGGTGTTTGAGAGCAGTGTGTGTTAATGGGTGATCAGTTTGTTTGAGGAAACATACAAAGACATACAACAAAAACATACAACATACAACTAAACGCAGATAGTGACAGAGATGTGGCTGTAACAGACACAACACCCAAATGCAGCCTACCTAAAACTATCCTACCAGTCTCTCTCTCTCTCGCTGTCTCTCTCTCTCTGTCTCTCTCTCTCTCTGTCTCTCTCTCTCTCTGTCTCTGTCTCTCTCTCTCTGTCTGTCTGTCTCTCTCTCTCTGTCTCTCTCTGTCTCTCTCTCTCTCTCTGTCTCTCTCTCTCTGTCTCTCTGTCTGTCTCTCTCTCTCTCTTTCTCTCTCTCTCTCTCTCTCTTTCTCTCTCTCTGTCTGTCTCTCTCTCTCTCTCTTTCTCTGTGGATTCAGGCTTTGTGTTTGAGCACACTTTGCCTTAATGTTGAGGTGGGTGGTGTGTGGATGGCTGGATCATCCTGCTGTTACATACATTAGCAATACCACATCACACAGCTAGGGGGAACTGTGACAGACCCTGAGGCTTCTGAAACCCTGTTTAAGGATTCAAATATCAGCATCCTAACAGATGAGAAAAATGCCAGTACAAGAAGTGGCAATATAAATTAGACAAGTTTCCATACACCTCACAAAACACACACCTCATACTACACACACACATCCCACAATACACACACATCCCACAATACACACCTCACAATACACATATACATCTCACAAAAGATCTACAGACCACATCATGTAGTGTTGACAACGATGCCTCTGCATCACCATCTACTCCGACTGATACCCACCAACACCTGACCCTAACAACACCAACATCACTGACTGTCCCTAACAACACCAACATCACTGACTGTCCCATACAACAACGCCTACGTGACTCTGTCACTAATCACTGATTCTTCCAGAAAAGGTCTCTGAATCACTGACATTATGCATCTGTCTGAGCCCTGAACTAGGGTCACAGCTGAAAACAGCCCTGCTGTCTGGGTGTGGATTAGTCTAGGTTAGACTGGGTGGGGATTAGTCCAGGTTAGACTGGGTGGGGATTAATCCAGGTTAGACTGGGTGCGGATTAGTCCAGGTTAGACTGGGTGCGGATTAGTCCAGGTTAGACTGGGTGCGGATTAGCCCAGGTTAGACTAGGTGCGGATTAGCCCGGGTTAGACTGGGTACGGATTAGTCCAGGTTCGACTAGGTGTGGATTAGTCCAGGTTAGACTAGGTGTGGATTAGTCCAGGTTAGACTAGGTGTGGATTAGTCCGGGTTAGACTGGGTATGGATTAGTCCAGGTTAGAGTGGGTGCAAATTGCTCCATGTTAGACTGGTTGCGGATTAGTCCAGGTTAGAGTGGGTGCAAATTGCTCCATGTTAGACTGGTTGCGGATTAGCCCAGGTTAGACTAGGTGTGGATTAGTCAAGGTTAGACTAGGTGTGGATTAGTCCGGGTTAGACTAGGTGTGGATTAATCCCGGGTTAGACTGGGTGTGGATTAGTCCAGGTTCGACTAGGTGTGGATTAGTCCAGGTTAGACTAGGTGTGGATTAGTCCAGGTTAGACTAGGTGTGGATTAGTCCGGGTTAGACTGGGTATGGATTAGTCCAGGTTAGAGTGGGTGCAAATTGCTCCATGTTAGACTGGTTGCGGATTAGTCCAGGTTAGAGTGGGTGCAAATTGCTCCATGTTAGACTGGTTGCGGATTAGCCCAGGTTAGACTAGGTGTGGATTAGCCCAGGTTAGACTAGGTGTGGATTAGTCAAGGTTAGACTAGGTGTGGATTAATCCCGGGTTAGACTGGGTGTGGATTAGTCCAGGTCAGACAGTCCTGGCCTGCAGCAGTGCGGTAATCCCTGTGGACTCAGTATGAGAGCGTGCAGTCTGTACCTTTCCGAAGGCGGGAGGAGTCCACTGTTCCGATGGTGTTGCTCCGTAGCGCTTTGTTTCCTCCGCCACTCGTCGGCACGCAGTAGTTCCCCTCGGTCTCCGAGACAGAGCGAGGGACCGAGTATGTGTCTGTGGGCGACCGCTCGGCCGGAATGGACGAAGGTTTGGGAGGTCGAGGGGGCGGGACCACATCTGTCGCCCCGGCGACGGAGTCTACGCCTCCCCCTCCAGCCGTCCGGGGCACCTGATAGGTGCAGTTGCTCCCGGGCGTGGGAGGGATGTCGTAGCTGATGGACATGTTACGGAACTGAGCCTCGATGGAGGGTTTTCGTGCGGGCGTGTTAAAAACGTACACATCGCCCTGGTCGGGTTCGGAGGAGGTGGACTTGGGTGGGAGCAGCACGGTGTCCTGCGAGTAGCTCCGAGGCAGGTGGTACACGCCC
Source organism: Chanos chanos (assembly GCF_902362185.1). Lineage (NCBI taxonomy): Eukaryota > Metazoa > Chordata > Actinopteri > Gonorynchiformes > Chanidae > Chanos > Chanos chanos. The sequence continues at coordinate 732,639 of NC_044505.1, forward strand.
TGAGCGTCCGCGGAGAAGGACGCTCCTCGTGAAGGCGGTGAGTCGTACAGCGCAGCGGAGTGCTGGGAGGAGGGGAAGAAACCGTTGGCGGAGGTGTGCTTGGCAGAGGAGGAAGAGGAGGTGGGCGTGCGGTGTGAAGGGAGGTTGTCGTTGCAGTCGGGCTCTGAGGAGGTAGACTTGGAGCAGTCTCCATGGCCCCTTCACAGACAAAAAAAACAGACAAGAGGTCACATGATCGGCACACTGGGTTACATCACACACTGTGCTTTTTAATCAGCGGGCAGTGCTTCAGTGTTAGAGTCCTGCACACCTAACAACTAAAGACACACGCTCACTCAAAAACAAACTAATAAAATATGCAATCCTACATCAATGGCTCGAAACCAAACAAACCAACAAGATAAAAAAAATCTGACTGACCCAAGCTGGTAGTAGCCTAGTGGAATAAACTCAAAAAGAGAAACAGAAATTTGTTCAAAATACAGAAATTAGTTTGTTGTCATACAGAAAGGATGCTGTTACATAACCCCTACGCTTCATTTAATCTCAGTTAATCCTAATTCTGACATGAGTCTAATCTGGGCTTCGGGGTTACAGGCTGGCCAGTTCTGTTGAGGTTAGTGACGGTAGTTCACACAGCAAACCTGCTCACATTTGATTCGACACTCAAATACGTGTGTTGACTGAGCACGACACCATGAGGTGATCTCACCATTAACACACACACACACATACACACTCACACACACACATACAGGCAGAACTGCCACTCACACCATAAACACACACACACATGCAGGCAGAAATGTCACTCACAACTTGTCAGGTGGAGCACTGTGGCTCTCACACTCCTCCAGGAGTAAATAGACCTGCTCTCCCTCCATCATAGAGAGAGACGAACTAAGCCCCCACCACGCACGCACGCACGCACGCACGCACGCACGCACGCAGAGGAAAGAGCGCAGAGTGAATATGTTTAGCGAATTTTTACAGAAAATATCCTCTTATGAGAGGACCGTACTCAGCAGCAAAGTGTTAAAAAAAAAAAAATCAAGCAACCAGAATGTAAATAAAAGAACATTATTTGAACAAGATAAAGAAAAAACACAAAGGCAGCTTTTTAATTTGAAAAGCAAATATACATTCTCAGCACTCCTGCTCTCTCTCTCTCACTTTCCCTTTCGGTTTTACTCTGTTCTCTCACTCTACCCTCTGTCCTCTCTCTCTCTCTCTCTCTCTCTCTCTGTCTCTCTCTCACCTGTTTGGCTCAGGTTTCTTGCTCTCACAGTTCACCAGCCATAGGTAGTCTTGTGGTTCATCCAGACTGGACGAAGACTCCAGGTGTCGGACGCTGACCGGCTGATAAGGGGGGGGGACGTTGGCCAGGCCAGAGGGGCCGACCACGCCCCCGAGGGCAGAGTGAGGGGGAACATCCACCACAAGTCCCCCACTAACACCGCCGCTCAACTGGTGAGACGCTTTTGCTGATTCTGCAGAGACAAAACACGTGGAAAATTCAGTGTAACCGCATTTTTCTCTCATACTGTCCTATCAGTGAATGTGTGTGTGTGTGTGTGTGTATGTGTGTATGTGAGGTGTGTGTGTGTGTATATACTGTCCTGAGTGTGTGGGATGTGTATGTGTGTGTGTATGTGTATACTGTCTTGTATGTGGGGGGTGTATTTGTATGTGTGTGTGTGTGTGTGTATACACTGTTGTATGTGGGATGTGTGTGTGTGTGCATGTGTATACTGTCATATAAGTGCATGTGGTTTCTACTGTTACTGGTGCATGTGGTCTGTGGTAGATAGTGTTACTGGTGCATGTTGGGTTTGTAGTGTGCAGTGTATGTTTCTACAGATATGTCTGTGGTAAAACCGTATAGGGGTCATAAAGTGTGTGTGTGTAAGTGTGTGTGTGTGTGTGTGTGTGTGTGTGTGTGTGTGTGTGTGTGTGTGTGGTACAGCGAAGTGTGTCTCTGTGAGGCTGAGATGAGTCACTCTGTGAAGGCCAGTGACAGCTTCATTTGATTCAGACAGAAAACACCTCCACAAGGCTGATTCGGACAAACATGATAATCATTTGAATCAAACAGGTTTCATGTCTCATCAGCTGAACTGCTGAGGTCTGGGCTGAGATGCAGTGTTGTGTAGATGAGATGGAGTGTTGTGTAGATGATGGAGTGTTGTGTAGATGATGTAGTGTTGTGTAGATGAGATGCAGTGTTGTGTAGATGAGATGTAGTGTTGTGTAGATGAGCTGTAGTGTTGTGTAGATGAGATGGAGTGTTGTGTAGATGAGATGGAGTGTTGTGTAGATGATGTAGTGTTGTGTAGATGAGATGCAGTGTTGTGTAGATGAGATGGAGTGTTGTGTAGATGATGGAGTGTTGTGTAGATGAGATGCAGTGTTGTGTAGATGATGGAGTGTTGTGTAGATGAGCTGGAGTGTTGTGTAGATGAGCTGTAGTGTTGTGTAGATGAGATGGAGTGTTGTGTAGATGATGTAGTGTTGTGTAGATGAGATGCAGTGTTGTGTAGATGAGATGCAGTGTTGTGTAGATGATGTAGTGTTGTGTAGATGAGATGCAGTGTTGTGTAGATGAGATGCAGTGTTGTGTAGATGAGATGGAGTGTTGTGTAGATGAGCTGTAGTGTTGTGTAGATGAGATGGAGTGTTGTGTAGATGATGGCGTGTTGTGTAGATGAGATGGAGTGTTGTGTAGATGATGTAGTGTTGTGTAGATGATGGAGTGTTGTGTAGATGAGATGGAGTGTTGTGTAGATGATGTAGTGTTGTGTAGATGAGATGCAGTGTTGTGTAGATGAGATGGAGTGTTGTGTAGATGAGATGGAGTGTTGTGTAGATGATGCAGTGTTGTGTAGATGAGCTGTAGTGTTGTGTAGATGAGATGGAGTGTTGTGTAGATGATGTAGTGTTGTGTAGATGAGATGCAGTGTTGTGTAGATGAGATGGAGTGTTGTGTAGATGAGATGGAGTGTTGTGTAGATGATGCAGTGTTGTGTAGATGAGCTGTAGTGTTGTGTAGATGAGATGGAGTGTTGTGTAGATGATGTAGTGTTGTGTAGATGAGATGGAGTGTTGTGTAGATGAGGTCTGAGCTGAGATGTGTAGATGCCGTCTGCTCTCATCTTTCAGCTCCACATTCTTAAACCCAACTCTTCACTTTTCTTACCTGTTTTTCTCCTTCTGTTTTTTTGATTTCACTCGTTTGAAAAGAAGACTATCCTTGAGCTCTCAAGAAACATTCTGTGGTGGTACGTTATCTGCGGGAGTGTGTGCGTGTGTGGGATGTGTGTGTGAGTGTGTGGGGTGTGTAGAGGGGATGGGGGGGGTCATACAGCCATCAGTTATGAATTCTTATTCAAAGACACTCAATGCCACACAAGCACACACCTACATACACACACATATTCTGAAACACACGCGCGCTCGCGCGCTGACTTCCCTCAGTAAGTACAGGCAGCTCAAGGCTGACTGACTCAAGAGCACTTCTCTCCATCTGTCTTTCTTTCACTCTCTCTCTTTGTCCCCCTCTCTCTCTCTCTCTCTGTAACACACACATTCAACCTTTCTTTCATTCCTTACTCACTAGCCACCTCCTCTCTCTCCTATTTATCAGGCTCTCAGCTGACTCACCCCTGCACTGGAAAATCCCCCCGTCATACAAACACACACCTGCACACACACACATGCTCTGGGACAGACACACACATGCTCTGGGACAGACACACACACTGACTCCATATTTGGACGTTTAAACTCTCCACGTTTACGCACACTCCACGCTGATGCACACTCCACGCTGATGCACACTCCACTAGGGGTCGACCGCTATGGTTTTTGCAGGGCCGATACCGATACCGATTATTATTAATCAAGGAGACCGATAACCGATATTTGGAACCGATATACATTTGCAGTAAAAATGAGAATCTTGGTGTCAAAATTTAGAATAACACAAACTCCAACACAAAACTTCATTGAAATGCCTTTAAGCAAATGTTTAATTAAAAGAGAACTTTTCAACATTATCTAAAAACAAAAAGTGCAGAGAGCTCCCAGCAGCATCTCTTATAAAGTTAACTGTCAATAAATCAATAAATCAATCAATAAATAAATAGACAAAATAGCTCCCCAAAGTTTTATAAAGTAAATAATGTAAAAATAAATAAAACTATACATTTTTTTGCTAATCAGATGGCTAAATTATGGGTCAACAAATGAACCTGTTGACGTTCACTATCACATTCAAGTTCTCAAGACTCAACATTAGTTTATGTTATTATGACCATCGGCTGCCCATAACATGTAAAAACACCAACTCACATGGGCGATTAATGCTACGTTCACAGTATGGTAGCTCAAATCACTTCCAATAGCACTGGCACCAACGTTACTCAAAGATATAGCTATCGCTACAGAATTGAACTCTGTTATCTCGTCATAGTTAACTGTATCTCTTGCATTATTTGGGTATTTTCAGTGCAACTGAGAAACTGGGCATGCTTGTCATTATAGAAATAGATTATAAGATTGTGCTGTTTTTGCAACTTCAGCGTAGAGGATTTTGATGTCTATTGCAACTTCAGCGATATCTCCTGCCTTACCTTCGAAACAAAACAGCACACTCTCACCGGAGCTGCTCCAGTCTGCACATGCCTTCCTCTGTGCACATCTGTGGCACAGTAGCCTTCAGCGTTGATAGGCTATTACTAATGATGTGTAACCAATCAGATGGTGCTGTGGGCGGGACATTACTCTAGAGTGGTGACTACAGACAGAGAGAGGCGGTGGCATCAGAGCCAAAGTAGAGCATTTTTAAATTAATTTATTTGATC
>NC_044505.1:742500-752500 GCF_902362185.1 Chanos chanos
GAGAAACATCCACACACTGAATCCTACTGTCAGCACAGAGAGAAACATCCACACACTGAATCCCACTGTCAGCACAGAGAGAAACATCCACACACTGAATCCTACTGTCAGCACAGAGAGAAACATCCACACACTGAATCCTACTGTCAGCACAGAGAGAAACATCCACACACTGAATCCTACTGTCAGCACAGAGAGAAACATCCACACACTGAATCCCACTGTCAGCACAGAGAGAAACATCCACACACTGAATCCCACTGTCAGCACAGAGAGAAACATCCACACACTGAATCCTACTGTCAGCACAGAGCGGAAAATCCACACACTGAATCCTACTGTCAGCACAGAGAGAAACATCCACACACTGAATCCTACTGTCAGCACAGAGAGAAACATCCACACACTGAATCCCACTGTCAGCACAGAGAGAAACATCCACACACTGAATCCTACTGTCAGCACAGAGAGAAACATCCACACACTGAATCCTACTGTCAGCACAGAGAGAAACATCCACACACTGAATCCCACTGTCAGCACAGAGAGAAACATCCACACACTGAATCCTACTGTCAGCACAGAGAGAAACATCCACACACTGAATCCTACTGTCAGCACAGAGAGAAACATCCACACACTGAATCCTACTGTCAGCACAGAGAGAAACATCCACACACTGAATCCTACTGTCAGCACAGCGCGGAAAATCCACACACTGAATCCCACTGTCAGCACAGAGAGAAACATCCACACACTGAATCCCACTGTCAGCACAGAGAGAAACATCCACACACTGAATCCCACTGTCAGCACAGAGCGGAAAATCCACACACTGAATCCTACTGTCAGCACAGAGAGAAACATCCACACACTGAATCCTACTGTCAGCACAGAGCGGAAAATCCACACACTGAATCCCACTGTCAGCACAGAGAGAAACATCCACACACTGAATCCCACTGTCAGCACAGAGAGAAACATCCACACACTGAATCCTACTGTCAGCACAGAGAGAAACATCCACACACTGAATCCTACTGTCAGCACAGAGCGGAAAATCCACACACTGAATCCTACTGTCAGCACAGAGAGAAACATCCACACACTGAATCCCACTGTCAGCACAGAGAGAAACATCCACACACTGAATCCTACTGTCAGCACAGAGAGAAACATCCACACACTGAATCCTACTGTCAGCACAGAGAGAAACATCCACACACTGAATCCTACTGTCAGCACAGAGAGAAACATCCACACACTGAATCCTACTGTCAGCACAGAGAGAAACATCCACACACTGAATCCTACTGTCAGCACAGAGAGAAACATCCACACACTGAATCCCACTGTCAGCACAGAGAGAAACATCCACACACTGAATCCTACTGTCAGCACAGAGAGAAACATCCACACACTGAATCCTACTGTCAGCACAGAGAGAAACATCCACACACTGAATCCCACTGTCAGCACAGAGAGAAACATCCACACACTGAATCCTACTGTCAGCACAGAGAGAAACATCCACACACTGAATCCTACTGTCAGCACAGAGCGGAAAATCCACACACTGAATCCTACTGTCAGCACAGAGCGGAAAAGGAAGATGCACAGACCGGGCAGGAGAAACACGCTTCTCTGAGATGGAGCTTCTCACAGACTCACACGCAAACGTCACGCTCTGACCTCGTACTTCTACAAGCCCTACGATGTCCAGCAAACACAAACACTTCAGTCCAGCATACTCTACAGCACAAACTGACATTCACAGTTACATTAGGAAACACATCATTTCCTTTTGGACGCATTCGCTTTCTAAAGTGAAAGTCTCTCCACTCAGAGAGTTTACTGCACTGAGGAGAACAGACCTCAACACAAAAGACACGCTGGAGTCAAGGGCCCCTGTCACACCTAGGACAGGGAATGCAGCCAGATGAATGTGTCAGCCAACGCTAGTGGACACCCCCTTCCACACTAGCACCCCACTCCTGGCTGTACCCTTAAATTACCAAAAAATATGAAGATCTTCCCAAAAATGAATCCCCCAAGATAACTATCTCAGCAAGATCTGGTGCAGATAAGATGGCTTTCAGGAGATGCCGAACATGGTTACTCAATGGGTGCCAATTCAAAAGATAAAAAATTGGAATTTCTTCCACACTAACCCATTCCACGTGTCACATATTCTACTAAAAAACAGGTCAGACGACAATGACCTCATCAACGCAACCCCAGTGCAGGCTATCAGGGTGCTCACTGCATCATTTGATTCTCAGGATAGAAAACTAGAGGACAATGTGACTCAGAGACAGGATAACAGTGCTATGACAGCGAACCTCTCTAAGGCAGTGCACTTTGGCATCACCGGGAGCAGAGACATTAAAGAACAGAATGCAGGGCTGACTCTGACCAATGCCAATGAAAATCTGGCGAGCGGAACATCCCGAATGGAGCGATACGAGAACAGGTGAAATGTTAAAATCAGAAGAATAAATGAGAGACCTAACCTCGCTAGGTCCGCCCTTCAACCAACCTCTCTACCCTCACTGGCATTTCAAACTGCCAGATGACTATCCAATTCACAATGTAGAACTTTTCCAGAAAAGTCACCAGGTCTTGCTCCAGAAAACTGCCAGATCAACTTTTCAAGAACTGTGACTCCAGTTAGCGTTCACACATCACTCCGTTCCACAACACTGATACAGATAAAGCCGCCACAGATGGGCGTTAGATATACCAGTTTACAACCGAGTTACAGCTGAGTTACATTGATATTTAGATTCACAAAATCCACGGACTAGTGATGTAACTGCACAAGCACAATCCAGCCCAGGGCAGAGGAGAAGGAGAAATGGCCAATTCAAACTCACAGACTAACAGACACAGACTGCCCACACTTGCCCAAGTGAAAATTGTGGTTGGGAATTTCAATGTGCTGTGATGGACTGGTGATCTGGCCAGGGTGTTTCCCCGCCTTTCGGCCAATGAGCACTGAGATAGGCTCCAGCCACCCCCACGACCCTAATTAGGATAAGCGGCTTAGATAATGAATGAATGAATGAATTTCAATACTTAGCATGATAAATAAGAATGTGCACCTATCTATTTTTAAAGTTCTTGGGGACTGGACGAAGAGGAACTCGATGGTTTTCACTCCAGCTTGCCAACATGGGCAATAGCACCAATGCACTGGACAGTAGTAACTAAAGGGAGCAGCTCTCTGATCAGAACAGCGCCAGTTTGGTTCTGCATCACTACGGTTTTCAGTTAACATGAATAAAAACTTCACCTCAAGTGGATCAGGGAAGGAGCACTAGTAGGTCAGATACATATGCCACACTAATATGACTACTGTAGTATTTTAAAGACTTTTAAATCATTTTTTATTTCAAAAGGACTCCATTTTCTCAGACAGTAAATAATTACAGTACCCACACGTGCCTGACACAGTCCACAGAACAAGCAGCACTGGGGCAGATTTCTTATAAGAAGTTTCCAAAACAGTTCTCCGAGCCAAAAAAAAAGAGAGAGAAAGAAAAAGAGAAAGGGTACAGAAGAAAAGGACCTGGGGTCGTTAGCAGTACGGCGGAGCGGCAGACCCTGAGCAACGCTAACGAACGCTTTGATCTCGGGTTTTTCTCCAGGATTTGATGCAGATTAACCGCGGCGACAGCCCAGCCAGATTAACCATGCCGACAACCAAACCGGATTAACCATGCCGACAACCAAACCAGATTAACCATGCCGACAACTAAACCGGATTAACCATGCCGACAACTAAACTGGATTAACCATGCAGACAACCAAACCGGATTAACCGCGCCGACAGCCCAGCCGGATTAACCATGCCGACAACCAAACCGGATTAACCATGCCGACAACCAAACCGGATTAACCATGCCGACAATCAAACCAGATTAACCATGCCGACAACTAAACTGGATTAACCATGCCGACAACCAAACCGGATTAACCATGCCGACAACCAAACCAGATTAACCATGCCGACAACCAAACCGGATTAACCATGCCGACAGCCCAGCCGGATTAACCATGCCGACAACCAAACCAGATTAACCATGCCGACAACCAAACCGGATTAACCATGCCGACAACCAAACCGGATTAACCGCGCCGACAGCCCCGCCGGATTAACCATGCAGACAGCCCCACCCAAACTTAAGCCCCACCCCAAATTTAAGCCCTACCCCAAACTTAACAACATCCACCAATCAAAATACACACTCACCTACAGAACACAACACACAAACAGAATCTACAGTGATCCCAAAACATGCTCTACTACTGGATCTTCAAAGCTCAAAATTCAATGAAAATCCCACTCAAAATACACATGAAAGACAGACAGAAATCATTTTAGGCCAGTCGATCTAATCTCAAAATCTGCTCCATCAACACTCAACACACGAGGCACATGAAACACCCATTAGCACAGGTTGTCAACTGCGGCCAAAGCAAAACAGAGACCTTCGAAACTTTTAACACAATGCCATTTTGGGATCAGCTTTCTCTTGGAGACCGGTACTCGGGTTTCACACCAGAGAGGGAGGGAGAGGGGGAGAGAGCGAGAGAGAGAGAGAGAGAAGACAGCTGCCCTGCTGAATCTGTCACACAAGTCACACTGAGTAACGACAAAAACATGGAGTTAGCAGAGAACATGAGCTCCAATCCACATAACTCCATCATATACACAGTAGGACACACACACGCACAAGCAGTCTGAGCGTCCTCAGAGACAGCATGTCCCTCGAAATTACACATTTCCAAAATGATGACGGAACGCTCTTCATAATGATTTTTCAACAAGGTGAAGAGATGAATCCCGACCAGAACCAAACCGAGAACCAAACCGAGCCTGAAACCGAGAAAACGTGCTGAATTCTCCGCACGGGATCAGTCCTACAGGTGTGTGTGCCCTCAGACAACCACAGACAGGTGTGTGTGCCCTCAGACAGCCACAGACAGGTGTGTGTGCCCTCAGACAACCACAGACAGGTGTGTGTGCCCTCAGACAGCCACAGACAGGTGTGTGTGCCCTCAGACAGCCACAGACAGGTGTGTGTACCCTCAGACAGCCACAGACAGGTGTGTGTGCCCTCAGACAGCCACAGACAGGTGTGTGTACCCTCAGACAGCCACAGACAGGTGGAGACGGGCAGAGAAACACATGGAGGTGTCCAAAAGAGAGAGAGTTAGTAGTTAGTTAATGGTTAGTAATGGTTAGTAATGTAATGGTGAATTAGTAGTAATGTAATAGTGGATTAGTAGTTAGTTAATGGTTAGTAATGGTTAGTAATGTAATGGTGAATTAGTAGTAATGTAATAGTGGATTAGTAGTTAGTTAATGGTTAGTAATGTAATGGTGAAGGGGAGACAATGAAAGTGGAGGTAAAACCTACTGTCTTTGGGGGGGGGGGGGGTCAGAGAGACAGAGAGAGAGAGAGAGAGAGTAAAAGAGAGAGAATAAAAGAGAGAGAGAGAGAGAGAATAAAAGAGAGAGAGTAAAAGAGAGAGAGAGAGAGACAGAGAGAGTAAAAGAGAGAGAATAAAAGAGAGAGAGTAAAAGAGAGAGAGAGAGAGACAGAGAGAGTAAAAGAGAGAGAATAAAAGAGAGAGAGTAAAAGAGAGAGAGAGAGAGTAAAAGAGAGAGAGAAGCCTGACAAGACGGTTCAGCAGAGACACCACACTCCCATCTGTGTGTTTTCACTGTGCGCACACACACACACACACACACACACACACATTTTTCTCTCCAACCTACCGTACACAGATTCACCAACCCACACACACACACATACACACACGCATTTTTCTCTCAAGCCTACCGCTACACAGATTCACCAGCCCACACACACACGCACACACAAGTTACCACTAAGGCGTTGATTTGAATATATTTGCAGCACTTGGTAGTGAGTGACAGTCTTGGGTCATTAACGGTCATTTTCCTGCTGTTTACAGAAAAATCAAAGTCTTTTTTCAATTGGAGTGCAGTCAGTGGGGCTGAAAATGACTGTTTTACTTCCACACTGAGCAACAAAGTCTTTGACCTCCAGGTTACCGCCATGTGTCAGGCCCCCTCTTCCAGCTGGAACTTTCCCTTCAAAATTAACATTTGCTCAGTTTTTCTTGACCTCTCTATACATACACACACACACACACACACACACACACAGAGGAGCTCACTCCAGTTCATGCCAGTCTACTATATGAGTTATCAAAGTCATGTCCCTTTAAACTCTAAGCAGAGTTATCGTGGAGCTGCCTAGACATCGAGCTGACTCAGTTCTCTCTTACCTTGAGCTGTGTGCTAGCACAAAGAGTTTAGCCACTTTAGCCAGCTGTCTGGGTCTCTCTCATGCTGTCTGGTAACAAACACAGACAAAGCCAGATCACAGAACCGGTCCATAAAGCCAAAACCTTCTCCAAAGAACAACTGGTCATTAGAACGGTCCACAGAAGCGTGTTATTGTTGGAATAACTTCCACAGCATTCCTGTCTGATCCCAAGCCGAGAGAAGAGTTATTCCGAACGGATAAAAGCAAACATATGGAGTTGTCTGAGCTGGTTCATGAACTGCCGGATCAGAACATGAAGAGTAATCAGAACAGGAAAACTAATTCTGAGGAAATCTATAGGACCAGTGAAAAGGCAGCAGGCTAACAAACTCCACTCTAGACAGTCTGTACTAGATAAAGATCCACTCAGCCTAGCCCTTCATACAAAAGAGGGGAGTGTGTATGTGTGTGTGAGGCGGGGGGGGGGGGGGGGGGGGGTTGTTAGGGACAGGGTGGGATGGAATGAGGAGAGGCACCCCCCCCCTCCAAAGAGTTATAGCAGCTGTCTCTCTCCCACACACACACACACACACACACACCCACCCACACACACACACGGACAGACACACACAGACACACCCACACGGACGGACACACAGACACACACAGAGCGGAAACTGAAGGCCACAGTGCCACAGGCGGGGGCTGAACAGAGATGGCATTGAGCATTGTGATGGTACTGAAGGCCAGGCTATAGGAGACTTTCAATCATCTCAGTCTCTTCACCAGCTCAGAGAGAGAGACAGAGAGAGAGACAGACAGACAAAACAGAGAGAGACAGAAAGAGAGAGAGAGAGAGAGAGAGAGACACAGACAGACAGACAAACAGACAGAAACAGACAGACAGACAGCCAGACAACCAGAGACAGAGAGAGAGACAGAGAGAAGGTACTGAAGGCCAGGCTATAGGAGACTGTCAATCATCTCAGTCTCTCCACCGGCTCAGAGAGAGAGACAGACAGAGACAGAGAGCAAGAGAGGGGGAGAGAGAGAGAGAAATGGTCAGGGCTTGTATAAATGACAGACAGAAGGATTATTGCTCTTTGTCTGTACTCTGCTCTCCCTTTGTTCTGCCTTTTTCCTCCACCACAACTCTGCCCTGAGCTCCAACACACGTTCTTACTGTGTTTTAGCAAGTAGGCTTCTCCTTAACACACACACACACACACACAAACACACACACACGTACCAACACACACGCACACACATACACACACGCACACACATACCCACACGCACGCGCGCGCACTGACACACACAGATGCAGATACAGACACACACACAGATACAGACACACACACAAACGTACCCACACGCGCACACACACACACACGTACCAACACACACGCACACGCACAAACATATCCACATGCACGCGCGCGCACTGACACACACAGATACAGATACAGACACACACACACAAACAAACGTACCCACGCGCACGTACCCACACGCGCACGCACACACACACACACACACACACACACGTACGTACCCACACACACGCACAAACATACCCACACGCACGCGCGCGCACTGACACACACAGATACAGATACAGACACACACACAGACACAGATACAGACACACACACAGACACAGACACACACACAGACACAGACACACACACACACACACAGATACAGACACACACACAGACACAGATACAGACACAGACACAGACACACACACAGACACAGATACAGATACACACACAGACACAGATACAGACACAGACACAGATACAGACACACACACAGACACAGACACACACACAGACACAGATACAGATACACACACAGACACAGATACAGACACAGACACAGACACAGATACAGATACAGGCACAGATACTATGGAGACATGGAGACAGATCATACACAACATTTCTCTCACACTTTGATTTGAAAGAGTGACATTTATATTCCAGTTTACAGAAATAGACTTGCGTAGTAGGAGTCTGGAATCGGGCTGTGATTGGTCAGTATGTTGTGTGTAGCAGGAGCCTGGAATGGACTGTGATTGGTCAGAATGTTGTGTGTAGCAGGAGTATGGAACGGGCTGTGATTGGTCAGTATGTTGGATGTAGCAGGAATCTAGAATGTGCTGTGATTGGTGAGAATGCTGCGTTTAGAATGGGCTGTGATTGGTGAGAATGCTGTGCTTAGGATGGGCTGTGTACAGTATAGCACTGTAAGGAAAACCAATGAAGTACCAATGACCGTTTACAGTTGAAGATCAGACTTCAACGTATCGCTATACAAAACAGATGGACAGACAGGGGTATGACCAGACAGACAGATAGATAGATCTACAGATCGATCGACAGATCGACAGACTGATCAATAGATAGATAGATACATCGATAGATAAATAGATAGATCGATCGACAGACAGATGGATCGACAGACAGATAGATTGATAGATCGGTAGATAGATCGATAGATAGATTGATTGATCGGTAGATAGATGGATGGATAGCTCGATAGATCGATCGATTTGAATGCCTTTGAACGACTTGAAAAATGTAGATATTCTGAGATTTTCAGTCCTCTCTCTTGCATAGAGGCTGAAAATGGAGAAATACAACAGAGATCAAACGGATTAAAAATAAAAGCTTCGACTGCAGACTGGAGGGACAGAGTAGAGCAGCCCAGTTCACTCTGCTATGACCGTCCGTAAACCACAATGACCCGCCTCTCTCTCACACACATTCATAAACCACACGCATGGACTCATTCACAAACCACAAGCACACACACAGACATACACAATCATTCACTAAACAATGACTGTGCACAGTTTGTGCGTGTGTGCGCACAGTTTGACTGTGTTTGTGAAACTGTTGGATTCTATTCAATGTTGCATGAATTAGTTTGTTTACACAAAGAGTCTGTGAGCCTGTTTCCACGGTGCCTACAAACCAACACATACCAATGCACAACATTTCAACATTTTAGTCTGTGCTCTAACAAAGTGTGCCTTCTCTTCTCACTGTTGACTACTGTCATTTTTCTGCAAATACAAACACGCGTGCCTTTGTGTGTGTGTGTGTGTGTGTGTGTGTGTGTGTGTGTGTTAGAGCCCAACCGATAAATCGGCGTGCCGATATTATCGGCCGATATGAGCTAACTGCAGATAAATCAGTATCGGCGTTTATAACGGTCAATAAATGACAATTAAAAAGAGACAGAAGACGGATCCTTCAGCCATGTTATGACACTCGTGTCAGTCATGCCTGGTTTTACTCTACGTCACTATCAGTTTACTGCATTATTCAAAACTCTAATATATTGTTGTATGTTTTGTTCAAAGTACTATTTATGACAATAAAACAAGTTTACTTTTAAATTGCATTATGTCATGTTATCTTGGTGGGGACTCTTACATAACTACGCATAAGAAATGTCTATGTGTTTATGTTTATGTGTTTCTGAGACAAAAAGAAGAAGAATATCGGCTGACATATCATTATCGGATTTTTCAAATATCAAAATTGGTATCGGTCTGAAAAATCCTATATCAGTCAGGCTATAGTGTGTGTTTGTGCATGCGTGTGAGTGTGTGTGGTTTGTTTGTGTGTGTGTGTGTGTGTGAGTGAAAAATTGATCCTGTATCAGTCCTGAAGATACAC
>NC_044505.1:755000-762500 GCF_902362185.1 Chanos chanos
GAGCGTCAGAGTTCTCCTCCCCAAAGCCTCTGTGACGAGGAGTAGTGAACATGGGAGAGGAGCAGTGAGTATGGGAGAGGTGTAGTGAACATGGGAGAGGAGTAGTGAACATGGGAGAGGTGTGAGTATGGGAGAGGTGTAGTGAACATGGGAGAGGAGTAGTGAACATGGGAGAGGAGTAGTGAGTATGGGAGAGGAGTAGTGAACATGGGAGAGGAGTAGTGAACATGGGAGAGGAGTAGTGAGTATGAGAGAGGAGTAGTGAACATGGGAGAGGAGTAATGAACATGGGAGAGGAGTAGTGAACATGGGAGAGGTGTAGTGAACATGGGAGAGGAGTAGCGAACATGGGAGAGGTGTAGTGAACATGAGAGAGGAGTAGTGAACATGGGAGAAGTGTAGTGAACATGAGAGGTGTAGTGAACATGGGAGAGGTGTAGTGAACATGGGAGAGGTGTAGCAAGTATGAGAGAGGAGTAGTGAACATGGGAGAGGAGTAGTGAGTATGGGAGAGGTGTAGTGAGTATGGGAGAGGTGTAGTGAACATGGGAGAGGAGTAGTGAACATGGGAGAGGAGTAGTGAACATGGGAGAGGTGTAGTGAGTATGGGAGAGGAGTAGTGAACATGAGAGAGGAGTAGCGAACATGGGAGAGGTGTAGCGAACATGGGAGAGGTGTAGTGAGTATGAGAGAGGAGTAGTGAACATGGGAGAGGAGTAGTGAACATGGGAGAGGTGTAGTGAGTATGGGAGAGGAGTAGCGAACATGGGAGAGGTGTAGCGAACATGGGAGAGGTGTAGCGAGTATGAGAGAGGAGTAGTGAACATGGGAGAGGAGTAGTGAACATGGGAGAGGTGTAGCGAACATGGGAGAGGTGTAGTGAGTATGGGAGAGGAGTAGCGAACATGGGAGAGGTGTAGCGAACATGGGAGAGGTGTAGCGAGTATGAGAGAGGAGTAGTGAACATGGGAGAGGAGTAGTGAACATGGGAGAGGTGTAGCGAACATGGGAGAGGTGTAGTGAGTATGGGAGAGGAGTAGTGAACATGGGAGAGGAGTAGTGAGTATGGGAGAGGAGTAGTGAACATGGGAGAGGAGCAGTGAGCATGGGAGAGGAGCAGTGAGTATGAGAGAGGAGTAGTGAGCATGGGAGAGGTGTAGTGAACATGGGAGAGGAGTAGTGAACATGGGAGAGGTGTAGTGAGTATGGGAGAGGAGTAGTGAACATGGGAGAGGTGTAGTGAGTATGGGAGAGGAGTAGTGAACATGGGAGAGGTGTAGCGAGTATGAGAGAGGAGTAGTGAGTATGGGAGAGGAGTAGTGAGTATGGGAGAGGTGTAGTGGACATGGGAGAGGAGTAGTGAACATGGGAGAGGTGTAGTGAGTATGGGAGAGGAGTAGTGAACATGGGAGAGGAGTAGTGAGTATGGGAGAGGAGTAGTGGACATGGGAGAGGTGTAGTGAGTATGGGAGAGGAGTAGTGAACATGGGAGAGGTGTAGTGAGTATGGGAGAGGAGTAGTGAACATGGGAGAGGTGTAGTGAGTATGGGAGAGGAGTAGTGGACATGGGAGAGGTGTAGTGAGTATGGGAGAGGAGTAGTGAACATGGGAGAGGAGTAGTGAGTATGGGAGAGGAGTAGTGAACATGGGAGAGGAGTAGTGAGTATGGGAGAGGAATAGTGAACATGGGAGAGGTGTAGTGAGTATGGGAGAGGAGTAGTGAGTATGGGAGAGGTGTAGTGAGTATGGGAGAGGAGTAGTGAGTATGGGAGAGGAGTAGTGGACATGGGAGAGGTGTAGTGAGTATGGGAGAGGTGTAGTGAGTATGGGAGAGGAGTAGTGGACATGGGAGAGGAGTAGTGAACATGGGAGAGGTGTAGTGAGTATGGGAGAGGAGTAGTGAGTATGGGAGAGGAGACGCCACAAAAGCTCCTCTGTAGCACTCAGAGTCTGGCATAATCCCAGCTTTGTTATCAGTGAAATGGCGGAGAGGTTGTAACAGCCCTGGTTGTGTTTTATGTTCACAGTCTGTGTTCAGTAAATGCCAACAGTGACGGTTGTCGATTTGCACTATGTACAGTCACAAAAAAAAAGCATCACCAGCGTCAGTCCATTCTTCTGAGACTGGGAGGCTGACGACTTCAGTTTCACATTTTCTATCGCTTACATTCGTCTGTCTTCACATCTTTGGGTGTTTGCCTCTCGAGTTCTGTTAAGTCAAAAGCGACACTAGCCTTGAAGAGAGAGACGGCGCAAGGCAGAGGTTTTCCACAAAACGAAAATAAATAACCATATAAACAAACACACACAGAGCTGGGTTTATGAAGAGGCCAGGAGAAATCTCAAGGTTTTTGCATCATACACTCAGAACCAGAACGGCACCAGCCTGGGACCTCACATGTGCATGTGACTAAATTCCTCTCTGTGTAAATGTTTTCAGCGTCTGGGCCACAGAGTGAGTCACATCCACAGGGGCGGTGGGCTGGCCGACGCTGCCATCTGAGCCAATCAGGACTGACCCAACGGTCAGGCAGTCAGCTGGCTATAGGCCAGGCAGTCCAAACCTGAACTGGGACCAGACCAGTCAGGCTGCTGGAAAAAAAGACCCTGTAAGATCTTAAAACATCTCAGAAAGTCTCAGTTACTTCTTTCAGAAGTCTTCACCCCGCAACATCTGAGGTCAAGCTCTGACCCAAATGGCCTGAAAACGTGCTGTTTCAGGCCTCACTCCAATCCAGGTCACAAATGAACTCTTTCTGGGGGGAAAAAAGTGTGTCGTGGGCTTTAACTGGCCTGCTAGCTCACAGAGCCACAGGCAGAATGAGAGGCAGCCAGTCTGTAGAAGTACCACAGATACTTACCACTGGCGCTAACCTCAGATTCAGCTAACAAAAGCAAAATGTAATTGCAGGTAAATGCATTTCTGGGTAAGCTCAAAACAGGCTTGGAATAGTTTTACTGTCAGTCAAGTGTGAGCAAACACTCCACCTACATTTCATCAGAGACCAGAAAACACGTGTTTCCCAACACAGTCTCGTTTAGTTTCTCAATCATGAAAATAGCTGAAGTTTGTCAATGAAAAGCAGGAACCACACAACCTGCAGGCAAGAACAAAGCTCCAATTACAGCATATAATGCAGTCCCCCTAGTCCAATCAGTGACCAACTCCAACAGTTCCTGAACCGCCAAAAAGGACTTACTGGAGCAGGGACTCAAGAAAGAAGAGGTTCAAGAAATACAGATCAAGGAAAAAAACTGGCCCAAGTTCCTCCCACAGAGAAGGGGATATAATTCCTGAGCTCCTGAAAAAGGTTCAGTGATGGAAAAGGCCCTTTACACAGCTACTCCACCAAAAAACAGGCTCTCTCTCTCTCTCTCTCTCCCTCTTTCTCTCTCTCTCTCTCATTCTCTCTCTCTCTCTCTCTCTCATTCTCTCTCTTTCTCTCTCTCTCATTCTCTCTCTCTCTTTCTCTCTCTCTCTTTCTCTCTCTCTCTCTTTCTCTCTCTCCCCCTCTCTCTCTTATCTCTCTCTCTCTTTATCTCTCTCTCTCTCCCCCTCTCCCTCCCTCTCTCACTCTCTCTCTCTCTCTCTCTCTCCCTCTTTCTCTCTCTCTATCTCTCTCTCTCTTTATCTCTCTCTCTCTCCCTCTCCCTCCCTCTCTCACTCTCTCTCTCTTGCTCTCTCTCTCTCCCTCGCTTTATCTCTCTCTCTCTCTCTTTATCGCTCTCTCTCTCTCCCTCCCTCGCTTTATCTCTCCCTCTCTCTCGCTCTCCCAACAAGCTTGGCTCAGTAAGACCACTTTCTAAGAAATGAAGACATAGACCCCCCCCCCCCCAAAAGTCAGTTTCTGTCTCCAGATTCTGCTCTCAGAGGAACTGCACAGCTCCCCCCTGCTGCGTCACAGGACAGTTCCAGTCGCAGACTCAGGGTCAGACTCACAGGTTCAGGCATCTCTGCCACTATAGGAACCCTCAGTCCTCAGGCCAGAACCCCGCGGTCCTCAGGCCAGAACCCCGCGGTCCTCAGGCCAGAACCCCTCGGTCCTCAGGCCAGAACCCCTCGGTCCTCAGGCCAGAACCCCGCGGTCCTCAGGCCAGAACTCCGTGGTCCTCAGGCCAGAGCCAAAACAAAACGATGTCTGTGTCGTTATCAAGCCTGGCAGCTTTTCCTCACACAGAGCTCTGGAGGAGGGGACATCTCCCGCCATCTCACTTCCTGTTCTGTGTAATCAGGTCCTCACAGACCCCCCCCCCCCCCCCCCCCCCCCCCAAACTACAGCCCGTGCCACAAAGAGGGGTCTCTACAGTTGCAGACACACACATATGCACACGCACACACACACACATACACACACACGCACGCACACACACACACACGCACGCACACACACACACACGCACGCTCACACACACGCACGCTCACACACACGCACGCACGCACGCACGCACGCACACCCACGCGCACATGCATTCACACAGACGCACGCACACACGCACAAGCACACGCACACGCACACGCACAGAATTTAAACAAATATTGTCTTTCAGATCTGAAGATAAACATAAGCAGATTCACATATTAACACAAGCATGCTCTCTCACACACAACTGTCTGAGATGTTACTCAGTGCAGCACATTCACAATGTGACACATCTCTCTTGGTTTAAACTGCTGAGGATCTGTTCTCTCTCTACATACACACACCCAACCACTTTCAATTCACCACTCTGACACCCCAAACACAGCCAGTCACACACACACAACACAACACTACACAACACACCACGACACAACACAACACTACACTACACAACACCACACTACACAACACCACACTACACAACACCACACAGCCAATTCACCACTCTGACATCCCAAACACAGCCAGTCACACACACACAACACCACACTACACAACACTACACAACACATGACACGACACAACACCACACAGCCAATTCACCACTCTGACATCCCAAACACAGCCAGTCACACACACACACAACACCACACTACACAACACCACACAGCCAATTCACCACTCTGACATCCCAAACACAGCCAGTCACACACACACACAACACCACACTACACAACACAACACTACACAACACATGACACGACACAACACCACACAGCCAATTCACCACTCTGACATCCCAAACACAGCCAGTCACACACACACAACACCACACTACATAACACCACACTACACAACACCACACTACACAACACCACACTACACAACACTACACAACACACCACACTACACAACACCACACTACACAACACAACACCACACTACACAACACAACACTACACAACACTACACAACACACCACACTACACAACACTACACAACACACCACACTACACAACACTACACAACACACCACACTACACAACACCACACTACACAACACAACACTACACACCACACAACACCACACTACAACACACCACACTACACAACACCACACTACACAACACAACACTACACAACACAACACTACACAACACACCACACTACACAACACCACACTACACAACACAACACTACACACCACACAACACCACACCACACAACACACCACACAACACCACACTACACAACACAACACCACACTACACAACACCACACAGCCAATTCACCACTCTGACACCCCAAACACAGCCAGTCACACACACATTACACAACACCACAACACAACACACCACACGACACAACACGACACTACACCACACTACACGACACAACACGACACTACACCACACTACACAACACCACACAGCCAATTCACCACTCTGACACCCCAAACACAGCCAGCCTGCCCTCTCGGTCTCCTCTCCCTGACCTCCAGGAGGCTCTCCTCCATCCCGAGGGCTTGGCATTCCTCTCTGACCCTACAGAGTCCAGCTGAAACTCAGTGCTCTCCATCAGAGTGGCCCCTGGGAACTCCATTAGTCTGAACACAGGCTACGACGCCTCAGTGTTGACGGTGTGGTATGGATCTGTTTAAGGCAACCTGGCTAATATGAGACATTAAAAAGACAGATGAACGAATAGAGAGAGAAAAAAATGAGAAAGACAGATAGAAAAGCCGCCTTTTTGTTCCTTAAGGCCCAGACTGGTCTGTCTGTCTGAGGTAAGAGAAACACAGAGACACACACAGACAATGAGAATTGGTCTGTCTGTCTGAGGTAAGAGAAACACAGAGACACACACAGACAATGAGAATTGGCACAGAGAC
This sequence comes from Chanos chanos, assembly GCF_902362185.1. Classification (NCBI taxonomy): domain Eukaryota; kingdom Metazoa; phylum Chordata; class Actinopteri; order Gonorynchiformes; family Chanidae; genus Chanos; species Chanos chanos. The sequence goes on from NC_044505.1 coordinate 761,253, forward strand.
ACACAGACACATAAAATGGGGTATTCCCACAAAAGGAAAACAATTTGACAGAAAAAGCCTCCGTTTAGCAAAGCGAGAGGTTTTCACTGTACAGCCACGGATCAAACGACAGCCAATCCACTCTTCAAACACAAACACCCCAAGTACTAATGTTAAAACATACTGGTATTTTACTGTTTACATAATAATAAACTTCTTAAACTATACGAGCTTAACCATCCAAAATCTAATCGCCTCTGTCTCTCTCTCTCTCTCTCTCTCTCACATACACACACACACACACACACACACACAGCAGAGCACGTTTCTTCACCTGGCGTTCCCGAGCACCCAGTAGACTGGTCATGCATGACTGGCCAGAGAACCGTTTGAATGAACACTGACTCACACTGGCCTGTGTTTGGCTTTCAAACACTTTCCCTGTTTTTTCCCCCCGAACAAGAAAGTATTCTCTCTTTCTAGTTCAAAAGAATTCATCTCTGTTCTTCCATCAAACCAACGCTTCTCAGGACACACATACACACACACACCACATAGTCACAGCGAATCAGTTCACACCCCAGAAATACTTCCAAAAACGTCCATTTAATCAGAGAAACTGCTACAGAACCACACACAACGATCTCACACTCTCCCAAGGCTCTCTCATTTTCTCCATATTACCATCATGCACAAAAATGTTAGACATTCTCAAGTCATCTGAAATAACATTAAAGATTAAGAGCAGTGCTCCACCTTACAGATGCCTGGTGAAGACAACCAATCAGGTCCCACTCTGGGGCCGTGACTGTTCAGGGATGTTAGTGTATCCACTGTCAGCTCAATAATACGCCGCCCGACTGACAAACTGCCTCAGTATTCCCACACACGGGAGGCTGGACAGCCACAGATACACAACACTCACGCCCTGTTTCTCACTCCTATCAGATTCAAAAAACAAACCACCCATAGAAACCGCCGTGTGTATTCATCTCACTTTTGTTTTTCAACTTCACACGTACACGTTCAAAACCTTGTCCAGCTCGCAGTGCATAATATAATACATATACAAGAATACAAGATTTTCTGATTAACATGCATGTTAATATTGTGATACCTTGTGATATCTTCATTTTCTTCCAGAGAAAGAAAAAGCATAAGGGATTGTAATTATGATTAATGTGAATGTAATTATGACTAATGGAAATGTAATTATGATTAATGTGAATGTAATTATTAATAATGTGAATGTTATATTGATTAATGTGA
>NC_044505.1:767500-805000 GCF_902362185.1 Chanos chanos
CCATTAGAAATGACTCTCATTGATTCGACTGCTCGGCGTGGGCTGGATGGAGGAGGATGTCGTTTTGAATTGTTCCACGCCCTGCGGAGGGCCGAGGGGCCGGAGGAGAGGAGGTCAGGGGAGGACACAGCTCTCCATAAACACTCTGAAACCAGATCTCCACACTACTCCTCAGTGATGGCCACTCTAAATCACACAGCTGAGGGAGGGGCAACCCATCCCTTTCTGAACCACTTTCTGTAGTAAGAACAGACACAGCAGGAAACTCATTAGAGCCAGCTCAGCTGCATACTGGTCATACTGGTCATCTGGACACAACCCATTTGGAACTTGTTTAACTATCAAAATGGTCTGTGTTAAGAGTGTGGACAAGACGGCATAGGGACACAGGGCAAAGAGTCTTCACACCTCCACCCTGCACAGGTCAACACCCATGAATGAGACAAGAGGACTCTGAATCGAGAGAGAGAGAGAGTGTGTGTGTGTGTGTGTGCGAGAGTGTGTGTGTGTGTGTGTGTGTGTGAGTGTGTGTGTGTGTGTGTGTGAGTGTGTGTGTGTGTGTGTGTGTGTGTGTGTGTGAGTGTGTGTGTGTGTGTGTGTGTGTGTGTGTGTCTGTGTGTGTGTGAGTGTGTGTGTCTGTGTGTGTGTGAGTGTGTGTGTCTGTGTGTGTGTGTGTGTGAGTGTGTGTGTGTGTGTGTGTGTCATTGCTACTATGACAATACGCAGCCCTGGTCACAGCTGCCCTGAATAATGTGATTTGAGACCAATGCTGACCACACGAAATCACATTCAGCGCCCAGGGCAAGACTGACTGGAGCCAAATCCAATTAAAACACTCTATGAGCAGAGAGAGAGAGCGAGAGAGAGAGAGAGAGAGCGAGAGAGAGAGAGAGAGAGAGAGAGAGAGCGAGAGCGAGAGCGAGAGCGAGAGAGAGAGCGAGAGAGAGAGAGAGAGAGCGAGAGAGAGAGCAAGAGAGAGCAAGCGAGAGAGAGAGAGAGCGAGCGAGAGAGAGAGAGAGAGAGAGAGAATGGCACCATCCTTTACACACTTGCTCAGATAAGATTTTTTTTCTCTAAACATTGGCCCAGTGACACAGACCTGACACTGTCAGCCCGTTCTTCAAGACTGTCAGATTAACAAGACACACTCTCAACCCACGCATAATCTAGGCCTACGCATAATCTAGGCCCCCTCTGTATCTCAGAGACAATTCTGAACATCTTCTAAAAAGTCTCCTCATCCTCACTACTCACTACTCATCCTCATCCTCACTACTCATCCTCATCCTCACTACTCATCCTCACTACTCATCCTCATCCTCACTACTCATCCTCATCCTCATCCTCACTACTCATCCTCATCCTCACTACTGTGAAGGAACGGACAGGGAGTCCTCTGATGTTGGGGCAGGAAAGCACCATCTGAACGCCGTTGGTCTGAACACTGTTGGTCTGACTGTGCTCTCTTATTCTGATCCCATCTGTGTTCACACTCATCCACTCTCATCTCTGGCACTGTGACTGTGCTCTCTTATTCTGATCCCATCTGGGTTCACACTCATCCACTCTCATCTCTTTCACTGTGACTGTGCTCTCTTATTCTGATCCCATCTGTGTTCACACTCATCCACTCTCATCTCTGGCACTGTGACTGTGCTCTCTTATTCTGATCCCATCTGGGTTCACACTCATCCACTCTCATCTCTGGCACTGTGACTGTGCTCTCTTATTCTGATCCCATCTGGGTTCACACTCATCCACTCTCATCTCTGGCACTGTGACTGTGCTCTCTTATTCTGATCCCATCTGGGTTCACACTCATCCATTCTCAGTTTGGATTCAGAAAGACTGAAACGCGATTGTGCACCAGGTTAGTCTGAATGAAGGCACCTTTAGTGAAAGGTTGGACAGTTTTCTGCAAAGATCTCACCTCAGAACATCTACTCCCCGAATTACAAAATCAACGCATTGCAGTGATGAAAGACCACGACATACAGGTTAAACAGATTCGGAGAATTCAGATTCCGATTCAAATTCAGCTGCAGTTTTAGATTTCAGATCCAGGCTCCTTCTCCAATTAAACATTCTAAACAAACTGTTCTAAATGTTCTCAGTTCAAACTGATCAAATCTTGATTTTTGATCAGCCATATTTGCCCAGGACTGTTTGAAAAAAAACTTCAGATCCACAGACCATCATCCTCCACGGGCATGGTGTGTGTGTGTGTGTGTGTGTGAGAGGGTGATAGGACGTGTGATAAGAGAAAGATGAAGCATTACATCGTCTCTCTGCTGTACATGTTGCTAACAGACAGTGAGGATAGGCAGATTGTGTTGGCTGTGTAATGAAATCAAATCATTTCCAACTATTTTAGTTTCGTTTCTTTAAAACCCATCGCCTCTTGCGCAGTGCTTGTGTTTGCGAACAGACGTCTCTTATGTAATTTAAGTGTCGCCACATGACAGAACTTCTTCTTTTTAGTACCACATCTCCAGCTGCCACTCCACTGACAGTCACTCCACTGACAGTCACTCCACTGACAGACACTCCACTGACAGACACTCCACTGACAGACACTCCACTGACAGTCACTCCACTGACAGACACTCCACTGACAGACACCCCACTGACAGTCACTCCACTGACAGACACTCCACCGACAGACACTCCACCGACAGTCACTCCACCGACAGTCACTCCACCGACAGTCACTCCACCGACAGTCACTCCACTGACAGACACTCCACTGACAGACACTCCACTGACAGTCACTCCACCGACAGACACTCCACTGACAGACACTCCACTAACAGACACTCCACTGACAGACACTCCACTGACAGACACTCCACTGACAGTCACGCTCTAGCCTGGCTCTACAGGACCGGGCTTTACAGGACCGGGCTCTTCTTTGTAGGTTTTGCTTGTTTGTTCCACACACCACACACACACACACGAGGTTACACACCGCAGATGTGTGTGCAGGAAACGCGGGAGGAAAGTTCTTACTCTGTACTATGACTCTCCATCAATGTTCTGCCTTTAAGACTCTCAGTGGCTCTGACAACCCAGCTGACTGCAATGTGTTTAATCAGGGCAATTCATATCATCACAGCCAAAAAAAAACACCATCAGTGTGTTTATCAGGGAAATTCATATCACCACAACCAAAATAAAACACCATCAATGTGTTTATCAGGGCAATTCATATCACCACAACCAAAATAATACACCATCAATGTGTTTATCAGGGCAATTCATATCACCACAACCAAAATAAAACACCATCAATGTGTTTATCAGGGCAATTCATATCACCACAACCAAAATAAAACACCATCAATGTGTTTATCAGGGCAATTCATATCATCACAGCCAAAATAAAACACCATCAATGTGTTTATCAGGGCAATTCATATCATCACAGCCAAAATAAAACACCATCAATGTGTTTATCAGGGCAATTCATATCACCACAACCAAAATAAAACACCATCCATCACACAGCCCTTGTGTAAGTGTGCATGTGAGTCTGCTCTAGAAATGCTATTGGTCCGTTTGGACCGTGTGTATGCTTCTATTTGTGTGTGTGTGTGTGTGTGTGTGTGTGTGTGTGTGCGTGCGTGTATATGGGCATGTCTTGTACATAGTCTAAAGGCCAATGATTACGTTTCAGATCTATCAGCCAAATTCCGACAAAAATGAACTGATTCATCTGACCATGGTGAAAAAGAGTTTTGTCTTCAGGAGACAGTCCTGTGACATCAGGGGGCGGGGCTTTGCCCCTCCTTCATCTTCTCTCCACTCCTCTCCTCTTTCCCGCCATTACAGCTCTCTCTCTCTCTCCCCCTCTCCCTCTTTCTGTGTCTCTCTCCCTCTCTCTCTCTCTCTCTCTCTCTCCCTCTCTCTCTCTCTCTCTCTCTCCCTCTCTCTCTCTCTCTCTCCCTCCCTCTCTCTCTCTCTCTCTCCCTCTCTGTGTCTCTCTCTCCCTCTCTCTCTCTCTCCCTCTCTGTCTCTCTCTCTCCCTCTCTCTCTCTCTCCCTCTCTGTCTCTCTCTCTCTCTCTCTCTCTCTCTCTCTCTCTCTCTCTCTCTCTCTCTCTCCCTCTCTGTGTGTGTGTCTCTCTCTCTCTCTCTCTCTCTCTCTCTGTGTTGTTTACGAGGGCAGTGGTTTTATTGGCAGGAGAAGGTCAGCAGGGTGGCAGACTGCCTGTGTCATCCCCCCCCCCCCACCTTCCTTTTTTGGCTCTGAGAATCACAGGCCTTCGTCAGAGCAGCGTCCTTTGCATTCGACACATTCCGCTGGGTCGGCCAGCTCCCCTTCACATGACCAGAGAGCTGCCGGATGCTTCCACGGGCCAGAGCCCAAACAATCTGCTCTTTTTTAGCCTCTACACACACCAGAACCCCACAAACCCACACCAGAACCCCACAAACCCACACCGCAGACAAGATCCACACTCGCTAGCTATGCTGGCAAGGCGCAAAAACAAACGCACTTATGGCTAAACACAAATCAAATTGATAGCGCATTCTGAAAACAAAAAAAAAAAAATTTACAATACGAAATCAAATTCAGCCAATGAGAGAGTCCCTGTTCCTGACTGACTGCTTTACAGGCAGCTATAATCGAACCCTAACCCTAACCAAAAGCGACTCTGTAACGCTCCTCCAGGAGAACGCTCCCTATCTGCCCATGTTTTCATAAAGCTTAGCGTCTGTGAGAGCAGAGGAAAACAGCAGAACCTGGCAAAGTGAAATGAGTACAGGAACAGAGAGAAATGGCCTGTTTTATTAGAGTACAGAATGAGTTGCCTCTAGTTAAATATTTACGCTGGGTGTGTTAAATTAAAACCACAAGGCGCTAGACAAGTCTATCACTACAGTAGATGAATATTTAACACAAAGAGCCACTAGATTATCTCTCTCTCTCTCTCCCATAAGGTGGTCTACTACTGAGCCCAGCTGTGTATTAACCTGACTGATAAAACATTTGCAGTGTGTACATAAGCCCATCAACACAAACTCAATTCCAAGCCTGGACACACAAATGAAAATATTTTTCCAAAACCTGCAAGTCAAACGTCCTCTACGAAGTCTCACCAGCGTGGATCACACACAGGGTCTGCACTTCCATACAGACGTGAAGCATTGTTTGGCTTTGGATCAGTCAATCGGAACTTGATATCCACCACTTAAAATTCAGGTAGCGATACACGAGGTCCGGCAGAAACCGGTACAAAGCGATGGAATAAACTCTGAGAGGGGAAAATGGACACTCGGTCTTCTTCCAGAACTCCACATCACACTGAAGGCAGCCAGAGCTCACTGTTCGTGTGTGTTTCTCTCTCCTACGCGCACACACACACACACACACACACATAAAACCCACACACACACACACACACACATAAAAGCCACACATAGTATCTGTGTTGGCAAAGAGCCAGCTGATGGATAGAGAGAGTAGCACTGGAGCTGGAGGACACACACACACACACCCCTCTAATGCAATCACACACTATGACCACTGGACTCTCTCAGAGGACCCACACACACACACACACACACAGACACAGACACACACACACACAGACACACACGCACACACACACACACACACACACGCACATACAGACACACACAGACACACACAGAGACACACACACACACACACACACACACACAGACACACACACACACACACACACAGACACAGAGGGTGTGAGTGGGGGGAGGTGCATGGAGGCTCAGACAGTCTGGCAGTAACCTGAGAAATAACACGCGGTGGCAGCGGCATTTCGCAGCTTGTCCCCATCCCGCCCACTCCTTAACCCCACCCACCCCATCCAACTCTGCCCTGTCCATAACTCCGCCCATCCCAACTCTGACCACTCCACAACTCTGGCCGCTCTGCAGCCCAACACCCCCACCAACCTCCCCCACCCCGACTCCTCACTCACCCAACACCCCCACCAACCTCCCCCACCCCAACTCCTCACTCACCCCGACTCCTCACCCAACACCCCCACCAACCTCCCCCACCCCAACTCCTCACTCACCCAACACCCCCAACAACCTCCCCCACCCCGACTCCTCACTCGCCCAACACCCTCACCAACCTCCCCCACCCCGACTCCTCACTCGCCCAACACCCTCACCAACATCCCCCACCCCAACTCCTCACTCACCCAACACCCCCACCAACCTCCCCCACCCCGACTCCTCACTCGCCCAACACCCTCACCAACCTCCCCCACCCCAACTCCTCACTCACCCAACACCCCCACCAACCTCCCCCACCCCGACTCCTCACTCACTCAACACCCCCACCAACCTCCCCCACCCCGACTCCTCACTCACTCAACACCCCCACCAACCTCCCCCACCCCGACTCCTCACCCAACACCCCCACCAACCTCCCCCACCCCGACTCCTCACTCACCCAACACCCCCACCAACCTCCCCCACCCCGACTCCTCACTCGCCCAACACCCCCACCAACCTCCCCCACCCCAACTCCTCACTCACCCAACACCCCCACCAACCTCCCCCACCCCAACCCCTCACTCGCCCAACACCCTCACCAACCTCCCCCACCCCAACTCCTCACTCACCCAACACCCCCACCAACCTCCCCCAACCCCGACTCCTCACCCAACACCCCCACCAACCTCCCCCACCCCGACTCCTCACTCACTCAACACCCCCACCAACCTCCCCCACCCCGACTCCTCACCCAACACCCCCACCAACCTCCCCCACCCCGACTCCTCACCCACCAACCCCACCAACCTCCCCCACCCCAACTCCTCACTCACCCAACACCCCCACCAACCTCCCCCACCCCGACTCCTCACTCACCCAACACCCCCACCAACCTCCCCCACCCCAACTCCTCACTCACCCAACACCCCCACCAACCTCCCCCACCCCGACTCCTCACTCGCCCAACACCCCCACCAACCTCCCCCACCCCGACTCCTCACTCACCCAACACCCCCACCAACCTCCCCCACCCCGACTCCTCACTCGCCCAACACCCCCACCAACCTCCCCCACCCCGACTCCTCACTCGCCCAACACCCCCACCAACCTCCCCCACCTTGACTCCTCACCCAACACCCCCACCAACCTCCCCCACCCCAACTCCTCACTCACCCAACACCCCCACCAACATCCCCCACCCTGACTCCTCACCCAACACCCCCACCAACCTCCCCCACCCCGACTCCTCACCCAACACCCCCACCAACCTCCCCCACCCCGACTCCTCACTCACCCAACACCCTCACCAACCTAACCTAAGAGCTAACTAAGTAAGCTGATGCTACAACATAACCAGAAGGTAAGACAATGGAAGGGGAGGTGAAAAAGAGGAGTTAAGGAGAGGAGCACATTGAACTTGGAACCAGGACGACTGTATTGTGAACAGACAGCAGTAAATGACATGGCGTTGGCTGGCATGTGGCTGGCATGTGGTAGGCGTACACTGACCCTGCGTTGAGAAGGATCCACCACCATCCTGCTATGCTAACAACCTCAGTAACTTACTGGACTTACATAAATGAAACACCACACATCATGTTAGCACACCCTACTGTCTAAGTCTTTACCTGTTATGAAAATGAGCATAATTTCAGCAGTCATGTTTACATGTTGTGGTAAGTCAGTCACTGTAAGTGCAATACCATCTCCAGTGATGGGACTCACTCTGAACCAAAAAACAGCCCACGAAGCACTCAAAACACAGAAAACCCACGTGTCACTGTGGAGCACACCATCCAAACCCAAAACCAAAGCCTCCAATCTCTCAGCCCTCCAACCCCCGACTCCCACTCAACTTCATCAGCACCCACAGAGAACTCAACCCAGAATGCTCTGAGGCTCTGTGTCACGCCCCTCTGAGAGAGAGAGAGAGAGAGAGAGAGGGACAGACAGAGAGAGAGAGAAACAAAGAAACAAAGCCTTCTCTCTCTCTCTCTCTCTCTCTCTCTCTCTCCCCCTCTCTCCCTCCCTCTGGCCATCTGGTAGCCATCAGCAGTAGCTGCCCTGCAGTGGAGCAGGAAATGACTGCCACACCGTCCTCCAGCAGCAGGGAGCGTAACTACAGCGACTCAGCCCAGACGGAGGAGCCACCTATCACAAAGAGACAGAGGGAGCAAGAGGGAGAGAGAAAAGGGGCCCCTGCATTCCTGCCTACTGATGCCAAGAGCTCAGAAACACTGTGTCTATCTACAAGTGTGGGGTTTTTGTGTGTGTGTGTGTGTGTGTGTGTGTGTGTTTGTGATTGCATGCGTGTATGTAAGTTTGTGATTGTGTGTGTGTGTGTGTGTGTGTGTGTGTGTGTATGTAAGTGTTTGACTGTGTGTAAGTGTGTGATTGTGTGCGTGTATGTAAGTGTGTGTGGGTGTGTGTGTGTGTCTGTGTGTGTGTGTGTGTGTGTGTGTGTGCGTTCTCTGTTATCCACTTTGTCAGAGAAAGTCATATTTAGAGAATCGGCATCTTTGCGACAAAACATACCTGTGATACATGTGTGAGAGAGAGTGTGAGAGTGTGTGTGAGAGAGAGTGTGAGAGTGTGTGTGAGAGAGAGTGTGTGTGTGTGTAGTGTGTGTGTTTGTGATTTGTGAAAACATACCTGTGATACATGTGTGAGTGTGTGTGAGAGTGTGTGTGTGAGAGAGAGAGTGTGTGTGTGTAGTGTGTGTGTTTGTGATTTGTGAAAACATACCTGTGATACATGTGCGAGTGTTTGTGAGAGTGTGTGTGTGTAGTGTGTGTGTTTGTGATTTGTGAAAACATACCTGTGATACATGTGTGAGTGTGTGTGAGAGTGTGTGAGAGTGTGTGTGTGTGAGAGTGTGTGTGTGTGTGTAGTGTGTGTGTTTGTGATTTGTGAAAACATACCTGTGATACATGTGCGAGTGTTTGTGAGAGTGTGTGTGTGTGTAGTGTGTGTGTTTGTGATTTGTGAAAACATACCTGTGATACATGTGTGAGTGTGTGTGAGAGTGTGTGTGTGTGTGTGTAGTGTGTGTGTTTGTGATTTGTGAAAACATACCTGTGATACATGGACTACCGAAATATAGCAGGATTTCCAACGCTCTGTGTGCAGCTTCTCTGGCCTTTGACCTTTCCCCTTTTCCACGCATCCGTGACACGGCCAGATCAGCCCCAGAGAAGAAAACGCTAACGCTAACGCTAACGCCAACACTAACGCTAACGCCAACGCTGAGACCAGCTGTAATGTCAGGTTCCTGTGACTCCTGGAGTCAAAGTGAACAGTCACGCGCAGAAACAGACCAGCGTTATCTTATGTCAACAGTCTGAGGAAACGCTGGGTCAACACTGACCAGGTTCACCTGGACGTCCCATGCTCTTAATGTCAATGTTATTAAACCGACTGAGTGATAAATAACTGACATTTATTCCACTCCAATTATTCCCCATTACTGGCTTGTGACAGGTAACAAACCCCAGCAACAGTTTCAGCAACTAGAATTCATTTACATTAGAGACTCCATGTTGTTCAAGCAAAAACCTGAATTCAGTTACAACAGTGTGTAGTGGCTCACAGTGACTCGTATGGGCACCTGTGCACTTCCATCACAATGTAAATGTTCTGTGTGTCAGATTTATACAGCCCCCTGAATGTGCTGTGCATCTGATTTATACAGCCCTCTGAATGTGTTGTGTCACATTTATAAGGCCCCCTGAATGTGCTGTGTCAGGTTTATACAGCCCCCTGAATGTGCTGTGTCAGTTAACTGGATCACTTAAAATGTCCTGAAGTGCCGTGCAATCTCCACCACAGATGGATTAACAGGGCTTCAGTCAAACTGATCTGTCAGGGGTTCTCCCCATCTATCCTGAGAATAGGAAAAGTACATGACTGTTCAAATACCACATACACTCAAAGAGAGCACATCTGTTTACAGAAGCACTCTGCAGGCAAACCCTGGCAGGACAACAGCCTGCAAACAGCTCCAGCCTGTTTCAAACGGAACAGTTTTTTCCTGTTACCACGACAAGCACTGACTCCATAAGGCTAGGTGTTTTCTGGAGACCCTGACAATAACCCACCTTGACCTAAATTCGGTCTTTTGTTCCGACACCAACAACCGAGCCTGGTGCTCTTTATCCAAGCGAAGGACTGAGGTGGAAAGCAACAGGTCAGTGGGAAAGTATGTGTGTCAGTCAGATAGTGTTACATGACAGAATGTGGCACTGGTACCACCGTTTACTGAAGCATCACATGGTCCAGATATGTGAAATATTTCACAATTACACGTGAAGTTTTAATGTCAGTTTGACTGACTTTGGCCTTCACTTTTTAATAGGCCAAACTGTCTTTCACAGTGTCATTATAATGAGACATAATGAGATAAAAAGTTAGAATTTTCAGATGAGATTTGTTATTCCTGCGTCAAGTGCATGTGGTTAATGTTAAGTGTCTGGGGGTCGTGTTCAGTGCGTGTGTGTATGGGTAGTGTTCAGTGTGTGTCTGCCTGTCTCTGTGTGTGCGTGTGTGTATGGGCAGTGTTCAGTGCGTGTGTGTGGGGGTAGTGTTCAGTGCGTGTGTGTGGGGGTAGTGTTCAGTGCGTGTGTGTGGGCAGTGTTCAGTGCGTGTGTGTGGGCAGTGTTAAGCGCATGTGTGTATGGGCAGTGTTAAGCGCGTGTGTGTATGGGCAGTGTTAAGCGCGTGTGAGTAAGGGCAGTGTTCAGTGCGTGTGAGTAAGGGCAGTGTTCAGTGCGTGTGTGGGGGTAGTGTTCAGTGTGTGTGAGTATGGGCAGTGTTCAGTGCGTGTGAGTATGGGCAGTGTTCAGTGCGTGTGAGTATGGGCAGTGTTCAGTGCGTGTGAGTATGGGCAGTGTTCAGTGCGTGTGTGTGGGCAGTGTTCAGTGCGTGTGTGTGGGTAGTGTTCAGTGCGTGTGAGTATGGGCAGTGTTCAGTGCGTGTGAGTATGGGCAGTGTTAAGCGCGTGTGTGTATGGGCAGTGTTCAGTGCGTGTGAGTATGGGCAGTGTTAAGCGCGTGTGAGTAAGGGCAGTGTTCAGTGCGTGTGAGTATGGGCAGTGTTCAGTGCGTGTGAGTATGGGCAGTGTTCAGTGCGTTTGTGGGGGGGTAGTGTTCAGTGCATGTGTGGGGGTAGTGTTCAGTGACATGTTAGGCAGTAACTTCATGCACTGAGACACATTATTCCTGGATTACATAAACCACAGTTCAACAGACAACACATGTTAAACTGTCAAATACACAAGTCCACATATTTCACACCAAAACAGGCCCTCAACAATGACTACATTCAAAGTGATTTCTCGTAATAATTACTATTTCATAAAAAAGAACTCTAGTAATAATTTTTATTTCATTACATAGAGTAATCAGAATAATTACTTTTTCATTCAAAAGAATTTCTGGTAGTAATTACCATTTCATTAAAAACAGATTTGATGGTAATGACTGTTTCATGAAAAGGAGCTCTCATATGTTGACTGTGTAATGAAGCGTTAGAAGCTTTCTCTGAGTGTGGGGCTGATGTTTTGTAAGCAGTACTTGGCAGAGTGGTGCAGTGGATGTAATTAGCTTGCGCGATCATGCGACTACATAACTCAAGCTAACATCTAACGAAGAGTTCATACAGGGAGCAAGATGCAGCCAACAACACTGCAAACAACTCCAGACTTTCCCTCATGCACTACTGCTGCACTGTGTGTTTTAGATGTGCAAAGACAAACAGAGTATAAAGAGAGAGAGAGACAGAGAGAGACTGAGAGAGAGAGACTGAGAGAGAGACAGAGAGAGGGTGTGTGTGTGTCTGTGTACTATTTTTTGCCTCTGTTTAAAAGGCCGTAGTTCCCAGCCTGAAGGCCTCTAGAGAGCAGTGTTGTGTGTGCATGACTTGAAACTGCAAAGAACCACAGGAATCCTACACACACACACACACACACACACACACACAACTGCCCCAGTGACAAAACCAAACCTCTCAGCAGTCGCACACTGCTGGGTGAACAGAGAGACAGACAGAAACAGAGAGACACAGACAGACAGATACAGAGACAGACAGAAACAGAGAGACACAGACAGACAGACAGAGGCAGAGACGGAGAGAGAGAATTGAAAATGTTGGAATCCACAGCTGTCAAACACACAGTTGAACCTAAATCTGGGTTTGACACCGCTGGGTGCCGGCAGTCCAGCCTCGGGCCCGGGTCAGCTCGGGCCTGGGTCGGCTCGGGCCCGGGTCAGGCTGCTTTTTCACTCTGTCTCTGGCACTGTGCCCAGGGAGGAAGATCACTTTTCCGGCCACGTAAACAAACAAGCCAAAACGTTAGTTGTGCAGGACACGTCGCCCTGGCCGCGCTCGGAACGGACAGACAGGCAAAAACGTCCTGCATCCTTCATGAAGGAGAGAGCAGGCAGACAAGCCCTGCGCCTCCCTGCTCCTCCCTGTTCACAGTGTGTGCAATCACAGAGATTTAAATCTTTACATTTAAATCCATTTCCAGAGAGAAAGAAAGAGAGAGAGCGAGAGAGAGGGAGAGAGAGAATGAAGAGAAACAAATATAAAAGCCAGAAGGTGTACGTAACCAGGCCTGCACCCATTCCACAGCCCTGACCCTGACTAATGCCAACCAGTCTGCACACAAACGCTGGACTGCTCCAGTCTTCCTGTCTGTCTGTCTGTCTGTCTGCAGTCTTCCTGTCTGTCTGTCTGTCTGTCTGTCTGTCTGCAGTCTTCCTGTCTGTCTGTCTGTCTGTCTGTCTCCAGTCTTCCTGTCTGTCTGTCTGTCTGTCTGTCTGTCTGTCTGCAGTCTTCCTGTCTGTCTGTCTGTCTGTCTGTCTGCAGTCTTCCTGTCTGTCTGTCTGTCTCCAGTCTTCCTGTTTGTCTGTCTGTCTGCAGTCTTCCTGTCTGTCTGTCTGTCTGTCTCCAGTCTTCCTGTCTGTCTGTCTGTCTGCAGTCTTCCTGTCTGTCTGTCTGTCTGTCTGCAGTTTTCCTGTTTGTCTGTCTGTCTCCAGTCTTCCTGTCTGTCTGTCTGTCTGTCTGCAGTTTTCCTGTTTGTCTGTCTGTCTCCAGTCTTCCTGTCTGTCTGTCTGTCTGTCTGTCTGTCTGCAGTCTTCCTGTCTGTCTGTCTGTCTGCAGTCTTCCTGTCTGTCTGTCTGTCTCCAATCTTCCTGTCTGTCTGCAGTCTTCCTGCCTGTCTGTCTGTCTGCCTGTCTGCAGTCTTCCTGTCTGTCTGTCTGCAGTCTTCCTGTCTGTCTGCCTGTCTGCAGTCTTCCTGTCTGTCTGTCTGTCTGTCTGCAGTCTTCCTGTTTGTCTGTCTGTCTCCAGTCTGTCTGTCTGTCTGTCTGTCTGCAGTCTTCCTGCCTGTCTGTCTGTCTGTCTGTCTGTCTGTCTGCAGTCTTCCTGTCTGTCTGTCTGTCTGTCTGTCTGTCTGCAGTCTTCCTGTCTGTCTGCAGTCTTCCTGTCTGTCTGTCTGCAGTCTTGTTGTTTGTTTCAGGTTTTGGGTGGGTTGGGAGCAGATTGAAATAAATTATTTAATTAATGACCAAAAATGAAAAGACATCTCGCCGCTCAGGCCAAGTGTTCTACTGCATCCATACTGTAAACACACACACACTCCACCTATACTGTAAACACACACACACACACACACACTCACTCCACCTATACTATGAACACACACACACACACACTCCACCTATGCTGTAAACACACACACACACACACACTCCACCTATACTATAAACACACACACACACACACACACACCCCTATACTGTAAACACACTCCACCTATACTGTAAACACACACATACACTCCACCTATACTGTAAACACACACACACCCCCCCACCTATACTGTAAACACACACACACCTATACTGTAAACACACACACACTCACAGCATCTATACTGTGAACACACACACACACACACACACACACACACACAGCATCTATACTGTAAACACACACACACAGCATCTATACTGTAAACACACACACACAGCATCTTTACTGTAAACACACACACACACACACCCAGCGTCTATACTGTAAACACACACACACACACACACACACACACACACACACACACACACAGCATCTATACCGTAAACACACACACACAGCATCTATACTGTAAACACACACACACAGCATCTATACTGTAAACACACACACACTCACAGCATCTATACTGTAAACACACACACACACAGCATCTATACTGTAAACACACACACACACACACACACACACACACACACACACACACACAGCATCTATACTGTAAACACACACACACAGCATCTATACTGTAAACACACACACACACACCCAGCGTCTATACTGTAAACACACACACACACACACACACACACACACACACACACACACACACACAGCATCTATACTGTAAACACACACACACTCATAGCATCTATACTGTAAACACACACACACAGCATCTATACTGTAAACACACACACACACAGCATCTATACTGTAAACACACACACAGCATCTATACTGTAAACACACACACACACACACACAGCATCTATACTGTAAACACACACACAGCATCTATACTGTAAACACACACACACACACACACACAGCATCTATACCACAAACACACATACATGCAGATCTCTACTGTAATCATACACACGCCCACACACGCCCACACACACACACACACACACACACACACACACAGCACTGCTATTGGTCTGGCTCAGGCTGGTGAGGAAGAGAGGCATGTGAGGGGGGAGGGGGGAGGGGGGGGGTCATTCAAAAGCCTGAAGTGGTCCATCTGGAGGGGGAGTGGTCCATCTGGAGGGGGGTGGTCCATTCAAAGAGGGAGTGGTCTTTTCAGAGAGGGAGTGGTCTATTCAAAAGGGAAGTGGTCTGTTTCAACGTCGGAGAGGCCTGTTGTCTGACCCAGACATGATGTTTATCAGAGAGCCCTTTTAACAATGTTCTGTCTCAGCCTGTGCCTGTAGCCCAGTGAGACAGTCAGAGCTTCACATCAGAGCAGAGATCCACAGAGCTGAACCTGAGTGAGGACAGACAGCGAATTTGAGCTTTTAGCAAAACTAACTACTCCCAACCCACAGTCTGATGGCGGAGTAGCATGAGGCAGGTTTGTGTTAGGGTCGTATGAGGCAGGTTTGCGTTAGAGTCGTATGAGGCAGGTCTGCGTTAGGGTTGTATGAGGCAGGTTTGTGATACGGTCGTATGAGGCAGGTTTGCGTTAGGGTCGTACGAGGCAGGTTTGTGATACGGTCGTATGAGGCAGGTTTGTGATACGGTCATATGAGGCAGGTTTGCGTTAGGGTCATATGAGGCGGATTTGTGTTACACCCGTGCGAGACAGGTTTGCGTTAGGGTCGTATGAGGCAGGTTTGCGTTAGGGTCATATGAGGCAGGTTTGTGATACGGTCATATGAGGCAGGTTTGCGTTAGGGTCGTACGAGGCAGGTTTGCGTTAGGGTCATATGAGGCAGGTTTGTGATACGGTCATATGAGGCAGGTTTGCGATACGGTCATATGAGGCAGGTTTGCGTCAGGGTCATATGAGGCAGGTTTGCGTTAGGGTCATATGAGGCAGGTTTGTGTTAGGGTCATATGAGGCAGGTTTGTGTTAGGGTCATATGAGGCAGGTTTGTGATACGGTCGTATGAGGCAGGTTTGCGTTAGGGTCGTATACGGCAGGTTTGTGATACGGTCATATGAGGCAGGTTTGCGTTAGGGTCGTATGAGGCAGGTTTGTGTTACGGTCGTATGAGGCAGGTTTGTGTTAGGGTCGTATGAGGCAGGTTTGTGATACGGTCATATGAAGCAGGTTTGCGTTAGGGTCATATGAGGCAGGTTTGTGTTAGGGTCATATGAGGCAGGTTTGTGATACGGTCATATGAGGCAGGTTTGTGATACAGTCATATGAGGCAGGTTTGCGTTAGGGTCGTATGAGGCAGGTTTGTGATACGGTCGTATGAGGCAGGTTTGTGTTAGGGTCGTATGAGGCAGGTTTGTGATACGGTCATATGAGGCAGGTTTGCGTTAGGGTCATATGAGGCAGGTTTGTGTTAGGGTCATATGAGGCAGGTTTGCGATACGGTCATATGAGGCAGGTTTGTGTTACGGTCGTAAGAGGCAGGTTTGTGATACGGTCATATGAAGCAGGTTTGTGTTACGGTCGTAAGAGGCAGCATTGCCAGTGAGCGACTCTATTTCCCCTTCAACATCCCGCTAACAGGAACATCTATATGGTCAGTTACACAACATATTCTCCTAAAAGTGACATCTGGCATTTTCTGAGAAGCAACAAGAAAGCTCAAACGCAAAGGGATGATTTTCAGCACGGAAATCATGACCAGCTCCGGTCTACGACACCCCAGCCCCTGCAACATCTCTCTCTCACACACACAAACAAAAGTTTTCAAAAGCTCATAAGACAAAGACACTTGAAAAGCAGTTTTACACTTTAAATGATCATTTACACGTCTTCAGATTTGGAGTTTCACAATGTGCTTGTCCACACATCACAGGATTGCACAAGTCCGCAGGCAAGAAAGAAGAAGTCGGCTGCATCAGACGGAAAATGCTACGTTGATAAAAAGAGCCCACAGAGACACAGCTCCCCATGCTGTTGGATTTCGATTTGGGAAATAAAACCAGCTCCAGTGAGTAAGTGAGCACTCGTGATCTTCACAAGACGTGTCCAAACGTCAGCTTAGGACACGAGAATAAACAGTAAACAGCTGCGTTTGATGAAGCACTCCATACCACCACTTATGAATGGAAGTGCCCTGATATGTATGTCAGTGAGGGACGACCCACTCTGTGCATTGCGAAAGATTTCTACAGAAGTAAAAACAGAGATGACAGTGATGTCCGAAAGGAAGCTTTGGAACCTTCCATGGAACAGAACATTCAGCCGTAACCAGTCTCAAACTGTCAGTCGTAACCAGTCTCAAACATTCAGTCGTAACCAGTCTCAAACTGTCAGTCATAACCAGTCTCAAACTGTCAGCCGTAACCAGTCTCAAACTGTCAGTCCTAACCAGTCTCAAACTGTCAGTCCTAACCAGTCTTAAACATTCAGTCGTAACCAGTCTCAAACTGTCAGTCCTAACCAGTCTCAAACTGTCAGCCGTAACCAGTCTCAAACTGTCAGTCGTAACCAGTCTTAAACATTCAGTCGTAACCAGTCTCAAACTGTCAGCCGTAACCAGTCTCAAACTGTCAGCCGTAACCAGTCTCAAACTGTCAGCCGTAACCAGTCTCAAACTGCCAGTCGTAACCAGTCTCAAACTGTCAGTCGTAACCAGTCTTAAACATTCAGTCGTAACCAGTCTCAAACTGTCAGTCCTAACCAGTCTCAAACTGTCAGCCGTAACCAGTCTCAAACTGTCAGCCGTAACCAGTCTCAAACTGCCAGTCGTAACCAGTCTCAAACTGCCAGTCGTAACCAGTCTCAAACTGTCAGTCGTAACCAGTCTTAAACATTCAGTCGTAACCAGTCTCAAACTGTCAGCCGTAACCAGTCTCAAACTGTCAGCCGTAACCAGTCTCAAACTGTCAGTCGTAACCAGTCTCAAACTGTCAGTCCTAACCAGTCTCAAACTGTCAGTCGTAACCAGTCTCAAACTGTCAGCCGTAACCAGTCTCAAACTGTCAGTCGTAACCAGTCTCAAACTGTCAGTCCTAACCAGTCTCAAACTGTCAGCCGTAACCAGTCTCAAACTGTCAGTCGTAACCAGTCTCAAACTGTCAGTCCTAACCAGTCTCAAACTGTCAGTCGTAACCAGTCTCAAACTGTCAGTCCTAACCAGTCTCAAACTGTCAGTCGTAACCAGTCTCAAACTGTCAGTCCTAACCAGTCTCAAACTGTCAGCCGTAACCAGTCTCAAACTGTCAGTCGTAACCAGTCTCAAACATTCAGTCGTAACCAGTCTCAAACATTCAGTCTTAATCAATAAGAGTTTCAGTTCCCAGCATGCTGCCTATTTCCCCAACAATATCAGAAGGACGTCTCCTTCAGTCATTTCATCCTAGGTGGCCCCTTGTCCCTTTAACCCAGTGTCTCCATGGTAACGAGGGGAAGCGGCGGGAAAGTGCTGAGAGTGCAGCCAGCTGAGCTGACTCCAGAAAACACAGCACAGACAGAGAACAGCCAGTTCCTGCTCTCACACACTCTACTGAGGCCTGACTGTCTGTCTCTAGATAACATCTCCATCAGGATTACAATGGGAGGGGCACAGAGAGAGAGGGGGAGAGAGGTAGAGAGAGAGAGAGAGAGAGAGAGAGAGAGAGAGAGAGAGAGGAAGAGGAAGAGAGATTCAAGGTTCCAAAAATTTTACAGAATTGTTATGTCATGTGACAAACAGTCCTTTACACACACACCCTTTTGGTCTTACTCTGGCGCACGCACACACACACAATGGTCCCTTACACACTGTCTCTCTCACACTCACACACAACCCCCATCACCCACCCTCGGCCCAAATAATCTTTATCAAATTCTCCATCAGGGCTGAAATGTCTCTCCTTTGGGATTCCAAAGGCATCAGTCAAATGACCTGTTTGTAAAGCATCAGGTTGCAGGTAGATACACCACTCAATCCAAACCGAACCATACAATATGACTATCTTCACACACACAGTCCGGCAGGTGTGTGTCCGCTCACTGGGCTTGTGGCACAGACACTAACCCAGACCCTGGAGTTGACCCAGCCCAGGCCTCAGAACAGAACAAACCCGACAGAACACCGTCCATCAGCTGCAGCAAAAGCAGTCTGGTACTAATCAGCCACTTCTACGGCACCATGTGATACTGCAAGACCAATCTGTTCCCGTTTACACACTCCAGGACAGAGAGAGAGAGAGAGAGAGAGAGAGAGAGAGGGAGAGAGAGAGCGAGCAGGAGGAAGACACAGAGCGAGGGAGAGCGAGAGAAAGAGGGAGGGTGCGAGAGAGAGGACAATTACTGATGGTGAAGAAAGCAGCCATTCACATCGGTGCTGACTGGAGAGGAGGGAAACCCAGCTCTGGGTCTGACTCCACAGGCAGAGCTACAAAAAACAGTCCCAAAGTTCTGATCCACTTCCACACTGCAACCCTGACCAAGTCAAAGCTGCTGATTCAATCAATCAGTCTGTGTGTGGAAAAACACATCTAGCTCTGTGTCTTGTGTTCTCTTCATGAGAGAGGAACCAGTCTGTAAGTGTTATCTCTGATTTTTGGACCACATTTTCACAGACACTCCACCCGCACAGACTTCAGCTCTCTCAGCGTCTGTGCCATTTACACTCACAGCAACCAACAGCCCAGACCGAGAGAGAGAGAGAGTGAGAGAGAGAGGGAGAGAGAGAGAGAGAGAGAGAGAGGCGGGGAGAGAGAGAGAGAAAGAGAAACAGAGAGAGAAAGAAACAGAGGGAGAGAGGGGGGGAGAAGGGGAGGGAAAAAGAGAGAGAGAGAACAGTAGCACTTGTGAAAATGTGTCTCCACAGTGCACAAACTAGTGCTAACAGTAGTGGTGCTAACAGTAGTGGTGCTTTCCCACAATCCCACAGGAAAACACAAGCAGGTCTACAGCATCTCCCCCAAACATCCACGAGCTTTTCTGTCAGTCCAAAGGGTCAAAGCAAAATGCTGGAAATTCTTTATTACCATAGCAACTAATGAACTAAATATAAATTACATAAAGTGAAGTATAAGGATTGGATCAAAACACACAATAGCCATTGCACATCTGCGATAGAAAAAAATGAAATAACGGTCTAGTTTTCCACGACGCTTGTGCTTAGCAGAGCTGTACAACATTGGATCAGTCTGTGGATACGAGATGAGAGCACCAGTCAGTATGATTTCACCACAGATTCCAGGTGGATATCAGAGTCAGTCAGTACGATTTCACCACAGATTCCAGGTGGATATCAGAGTCAGTCAGTATGATTTCACCACAGATTCCAGGTGGATATCAGAGTCAGTCAGTACGATTTCACCACAGATTCCAGGTGGATATCAGAGTCAGTCAGTATGATTTCACCGCAGATTCCAGGTGGATATCAGAGTCAGTCAGTACGATTTCACCGCAGATTCCAGGTGGATATCAGAGTCAGTCAGTATGATTTCACCACAGATTCCAGGTGGATATCAGAGTCAGTCAGTACGATTTCACCACAGATTCCAGGTGGATATCAGAGTCAGTCAGTATGATTTCACCACAGATTCCAGGTGGATATCAGAGTCAGTCAATATGATTTCACCACAGATTCCAGGTGGATATCAGAGTCAGTCAGTATAATCTCCAGGGCTGTGGAGTCGGAGTCAGAGGCAAAATTGGGTTTGTGGAGTCGGAGTTGGTGGTACCATAAATTGAGGAGTCGGGGTTTTGCGTACTGACTCCACAGCCCTGATGATTCCATCACAGATTACAGGTGGATATCAAACTCCCCCCACAGTTTACCAACACACAAACCTGTTGTCTAATTCATCTTTGACAAAATGGGTCCCTTAGTGATCAGTTGTCTTGGTAACAAACCAGAAGGCAGCAGTACAAAGCACTGCCCAAACTCTGCAGAGTGAAAATATTACTGACAATGCAATTACCAGTTCTACGAAAAAATCACTCACTCTCTGCGTCTGGAGCCAATGAACCTTCAGTAAATTAAACTGGGCTCACTTCAAACTCTACCCAAATCTTCTAACGCAACCTGTAAAATTTCACTAATGAACATAGAACTCTGGTACAGTACCAGTCAGAGCACACACGGTTTCATCTGAGCAGCAACTCTGTGATTTGAGGGAAAGTGTTCTGCTTACATGCATAGGGGCATGGCTGTCTGGGGTCAAAGGTCTTGTCTCTTACTCAGAACATGTAATCTCAACACAAACAAGTTGACCCATTTTGCAGGTCTTCAAAACAAACATCATCTTTACTTCACACTTATATCAATATCAGAAACAGACAAAATCAGGTGAAAAGTGATACTCTACTGAAGAAAACAAAGAAGGAATTTCTGTGTTTTCCTATGAGGCCTCTTAAACTCAGCTACCAGGCAATCACATCTTAATCCCGGGGCCTAGCGAATATTTCATCGTATAATCTTAAGATTATCAGTCAAAGCGCAGATAAAGTGTTTGGGTCCGTGCTATGCACAGCGGAGGGCTATAGACCATGACTATACAAACGGGGATTTTTGCGGGGTCCTCCCACCCCCTTACAGAAGAATGTGAGTGTCATGCTTCCTCGAGGGCGTTTTGAAAGTGCACAGTATTGTATAATATTTGCGTCCACAACAACCCGAGCAGTGAACGCTTCGAACTCTCAAGTCAACGAGTTTGCGCACACACACACTCCCACCATGATTTTGAGCAAAGAAACGCGATATGGGAGCTATTTGTAGTTCGTCAGCACCCGAAGTTACAAGACAGACACGCAGTGACTGAATCACGGTTTGTGACAAAGGACAGATATTTGACAGCACAGATTTGCATGAAGACCGCGACCGCAGCCTGCGGTCTTTCGGTAAAATAAATACTATACTTACATAACGTCTCAACTTTTTTTCTGGTGGAGACTTTCTTAACCAGCCCGAACATACCACATCCCCTCCGCTCATCTTGTCTTGTTTTTTGTTTTTCTGAACCGTGGACAGATTTGTTTTATACGTTTGAAGCGCGGACCTGCAAAAATATTGACAAAACAGAAGATAAGTGATGTGTTTAACAAAGTTACAAACGCTGCGTAATTTTGGAA
This sequence comes from Chanos chanos, assembly GCF_902362185.1. Classification (NCBI taxonomy): domain Eukaryota; kingdom Metazoa; phylum Chordata; class Actinopteri; order Gonorynchiformes; family Chanidae; genus Chanos; species Chanos chanos. Next base: position 789,283 of record NC_044505.1, read on the forward strand.
ATGTCGATAACAAATTCAGTAGCAAAAATACCGTCACTCCTCCCTTCCAAACAGTCCACACGGCTTCCCGACAGCGACACTTGAAAACGCTAACTCTTCAGGATTCAGTAGTTTCCTTCTCGCGTGAGACAAATATCAAACAATATATATCCAAACCAGGGATCGACCGCGTTTTCGGTCTTAATCTGAACACTTTATGCAGGTGTGAAATATTTCGCGGTTTTCGTTTTCCAGGCAAGAACTGCAACGAGGCAGTTCGCGAGAGTGACACTCGCCAAGTTCGACGTAAGTGTACGGATTGCTTAACTCACTTATTTTAAAGTCGAACAAACCATTTCGACCGAAAACAAACAGAGATTTCGTTCGTTTGCCGAACACATCCTTGTTATTATTACTTGCAACACACGGAGATGGTATTATTTCTCAAAAAGACTTCTCCTTTCGTCGACATTCCCTCTAGTTTCACTCCCCCACGGCTCCCTGATGATTGACATGCATAAGCGTCGATACTTTCCCCAAACTCAACCTCCTCCTTTGGACTAGAGAGGGAGGGAGACGAGAGAAAGAAAAAAATAAAGGAATACCAATTACATCATGGGAAATGTAGTCTTCAGTTTCAACACAATAGACCGAAACTCTGGCATTACGCGGAGTGGAAAAGGGGTGTCTATTGTAGAGAACTGTACAATCAAACCTCACTCATATGCTGAGGCTTGATTTGATCAGAATCATATGGTTGATTAAGTAAGAAAAAATGCTTTTGGAGGAGGACTTCACGCCCTGCATGTTAATAGTTCCGCGTAAACTACATTTACCAGCATGCAACCTTGCAATGCCTGCCTGGGAATGCCGACCACAAGTTTCATAAAGGGAAATATTTATCTTTTTTGTTACAGCGAAACAATGTGACGCTACACACCTCAGTATTGCAAAGACCCAGTTAAAGACGGGGTACCGTAATGATGAATTTGAGTTCTTTTAGTTTAAGTGTGCACTTGAATTCTTTGGCGCGACTTTCATTGTCGTCCGGTAATTAAATTCCTTGCTCATCCGTAAAAAAGGGCCAAAGAGAGTGAGTCCGGTAGAGGGGGTGGAGGGGAGGAGAAGTCTGGTATGTGGAGAATGTCATTGTAATGGTAAACGGTTTCTCCAACTCGTCAACAGAACTGAGTCCATGGAATCCACACATGACCAAACTGTTAAATGACTTGCTGACATCCGCACTATATTCTGTTCGTAAACCGCTGGATAACAGGGTCTCTGGCACAGAGAGACGCATCCTTGCCTAAATTAGGTTGACTTACACTGGGATCAGATGTTGTGTAAAATTAAGAGACACTACCTGGCATCTCCTGTCAATGGCACCGACCTTCTACGTATTATTTTTGTAATGACAAAACTAATTTTCCACATCAGATCTGTTATGAGTGTGTGTGTCTGTGTCTGTGCATGTGTGTAAAAGTCTTACCAGTGAGGAGTTGGATGGTTACTATTGTAACTATGGAACTATTTAGTGACATTCCTGGCAATGTTGTCACTGAAATTAAATAAATCGTAAACAATTACAGAAACCTAATCCAGTGTATTGGCGAATATTGTACATGTAACAATGGTAGTTACAGAGGGAGGTGAATTTAATTGGACATTTTGTAATGCCAGAAAAAAGAGGAATGTCCTAGTGTCAAATGGAGAAGAAGCAAAAGTTTATTTAATCATGTAAACCAGTTTTAAGTAAATTTATGCTGCCATTAATCTTCTTCATAAATCTCCAAAACCCGATCACCCCCTGCAGTGGGCACAGACTGACAGAGAACGACAGGACCCTCCCGCGTCTCACGGGGGGTTTCCTAGGTCCAGTTGTTTTCTAGGTCCAGTCTTGTCTCAACAGATTTGGAAACATGGTGTCAGATTTCTTTTATATGGCAAAACCGAACACCCACAGAAAAGAGCCAGAGAAAGCTGGGGTGATAATGTATGTACAGAGCAGAAACAAACAGAGGGGGTGGGAGGGAGAGAGGGATGGAGCCAGAAGAAAGCGGTTCCGAGCGAAAGGTTGAGAGGTTTGTGCTTTTGTGAAAGATTAAAACATTTATGAGAAATGCATTAAAACCAGTACCATTTTATGTGCCAACAGGGATCCGCTGCACAGATATGAACATGAAACACACACAAGCGTGCAAACACACGCACACACAAACACAAACAAACAAGCACCAGTTTCAAAGAGTGTATAAGATCCTGAGGAAAAGCCAAAATACAGATTAGTTTGCATTAGATGCACTTTGCAGCTGGTTGTGAATGTGACCACTATCAGCCGTAAGACTGCACCTGAACAGGGCTGTCGCTACAAAGCCGTGTGTGTATGAGAAATTCACACTCCAGCATCACCTCATTCACCACAGCAAAGCAGTGAACTAAAATGAACTCAGTTTAATTTGATACTCAGAGAGTTTAAACTGGTGTATGTTGGGAATCAGTCAGACTGGGAGAGAGTGTTGATATGGTTGGGGGAGGGGAGGAGGGCAGGGCTCGCTGAATAATTGAGAGACATTGATTTTACCAAATGGTTTTAGATGAAGGCGCTGGCCAGGCTGAGCACACGCACTCTTGTAAAGCTAATGGCCTCAGCGAGAGAGTGTGTGTGTGTGTGTGTGTGTGTGTGTGTGTGTTTGTGTGTGAGTGTGTCTGTGTGTCTGTGTGTGTGTGTTTGTGTGTGTGTGTGTGTGTGTGTGTGTGTGTGTGTGTGCGGAGTGGGGTGGGCGGGGGATTACTGGAGAGCCAAAAAAATGCCCCACCCACCCCCAACTGAAAACCACAAGTGTGTGTGTGGGTCCATTATTCTTATTGGCTCCTGACCATTAAGACAGACATGTGGGCAGCAGCATGAGGACAGCACAGCCCCCTCCCCCCCAAACACACACACACGCAAACACACACACACACACACACACACACAGTCTGAATGTGGGAAAAACAGAGGCAGCCTAATGCAGCGGGTCCTCCGGTGAAAACCGTGTCCTCCCCGTTGGATGAGGGGAACTCTGAGCATGAGGTCAGCGTTCATCCCGCTCACACACACGACTCCAGGCTGCCAGCGGACCGACCCCGCCAACGAGTAAACGTCTTCATCTCCGAAGACAGGTGAAGGTGTATCCATGACGACCTCTTGAGGAAAGGACTGGGGCGTGTGGAACAGATGGCATTTTTCAACAGAAGCCTTTTCAGCCAGTTGAATAAATTCTGCTTCATGTGTAGCCTGAAATGGAAATACTCCAACAGAAATACAGATTAAGCATACACACAAACAAAACTCCAGATGCAGATTAGAATCTGAATTTCAATCACTGGCCACTCTAATGTCACTGCTGGTTCCGTTAATCTGACTGAAAATGACACTTTGATTAATCTTTTCTTCCAGTGCCTTGTCCTGTGTTGGGAGTTGCTTTGGATAAAAGCATCTGCTAAATGAACAAATGCAGATGTAATGTAATGTAATGTAATGTAATGGCTTATTGTAATGTAATGTAATGGCTTATTCAGACTCAGGGTGATTCTGGGTGGAAAATTCCTCAGAGCAGCAGCCCCTGGTTTCCTGATAAGGGTTATGATGTGGCCGCGTTACAGACAGGATTTTCCCACAGGTTCATCCTATTGTCAAGTCAAAATAATTCTGTGTATCTGCAGGTTTTGAAGAACCATCCAACTCCTAGACATGTTTATTATATTACTACTGAACTGACACCGAAGATAAACATTGTGTTTGTTACAGTGTTTGTACATAAAAATCGTGATTAAAAAAGAAAGAGTAAAAAAAAGGCAAAAACGGAAATTAAAAACTTTAATTCAAAAAGGAATCCAGTCACCTCACTCCCTACTCTGGATAACAGACCAGCAGCCGCAGAGATTCGGGACATTTGAAAATATTTCATTATGCAAATTACAGGCAAAGTGTTGCATGAAAGATAAAGAGAGGTGTGTATTTGTACAGTGAAATGTTTTTACTATGGGATATATTTAATTTTCCTTGAAATCACACTAATACAGTAGCTCAGTGACCAGACACTCGGTGCTTGTTTGTAAATGAGCTTTTGTGACAGGCAGGCCTGTGACAGTCACTGGAATAATGTCATTTTGTGACAGGCAGGCCTGTGACAGTCACTGGAATAATGTCATTTTGTGACAGGCAGGCCTGTGACAGTCATTGGAATAATGTGATTTTGTGACAGGCAGGCCTGTGACAGTCACTGGAATAATGTCATTTTGTGACAGGCAGGCCTGTGACAGTCACTGGAATAATGTCATTTTGTGACAGGCAGGCCTGTGACAGTCACTGGAATGATGTCATTTTGTGACAGGCAGGCCTGTGACAGTCACTGGAATAATGTCATTTTGTGACAGGCAGGCCTGTGACAGTCACTGGAATATTGTCATTTTGTGACAGGCAGGCCTGTGACAGTCACTGGAATAATGTCATTTTGTGACAGGCAGGCCTGTGACAGTCACTGGAATATTGTCATTTTGTGACAGGCAGGCCTGTGACAGTCACTGGAATATTGTCATTTTGTGACAGGCAGGCCTGTGACAGTCACTGGAATAATGTCATTTTGTGACAGGCAGGCCTGTGACAGTCACTGGAATATTGTCATTTTGTGACAGGCAGGCCTGTGACAGTCACTGGAATATTGTCATTTTGTGACAGGCAGGCCTGTGACAGTCACTGGAATAATGTGATTTTGTGACAGGCAGGCCTGTGACAGTCACTGGAATAATGTCATTTTGTGACAGGCAGGCCTTCGACAGTCACTGGAATAATGTCATTTTGTGACAGGCAGGCCTGTGACAGTCACTGGAATATTGTCATTTTGTGACAGGCAGGCCTGTGACAGTCACTGGAATAATGTCATTTTGTGACAGGCAGGCCTGTGACAGTCACTGGAATATTGTCATTTTGTGACAGGCAGGCCTGTGACAGTCACTGGAATAATGTGATTTTGTGACAGGCAGGCCTGTGACAGTCACTGGAATATTGTCATTTTGTGACAGGCAGGCCTGTGACAGTCACTGGAATAATGTCATTTTGTGACAGGCAGGCCTGTGACAGTCACTAAAATATTGTCATTTTGTGACAGGCAGGCCTGTGACAGTCACTGGAATAATGTGATTTTGTGACAGGCAGGCCTGTGACAGTCACTGGAATATTGTCATTTTGTGACAGGCAGGCCTGTGACAGTCACTGGAATAATGTGATTTTGTGACAGGCAGGCCTGTGACAGTCACTGGAATATTGTCATTTTGTGACAGGCAGGCCTGTGACAGTCACTGGAATAATGTCATTTTGTGACAGGCAGGCCTGTGACAGTCACTGGAATATTGTCATTTTGTGACAGGCAGGCCTGTGACAGTCACTGGAATAATGTCATTTTGTGACAGGCAGGCCTGTGACAGTCACTGGAATAATGTGATTTTGTGACAGGCAGGCCTGTGACAGTCACTGGAATATTGTCATTTTGTGACAGGCAGGCCTGTGACAGTCACTGGAATATTGTCATTTTGTGACAGGCAGGCCTGTGACAGTCACTGGAATATTGTCATTTTGTGACAGGCAGGCCTGTGACAGTCACTGGAATAATGTCATTTTGTGACAGGCAGGCCTGTGACAGTCACTGGAATAATGTCATTTTGTGACAGGCAGGCCTGTGACAGTCACTGGAATAATGTCATTTTGTGACAGGCAGGCCTGTGACAGTCACTGGAATAATGTCATTTTGTGACAGGCAGGCCTGTGACAGTCACTGGAATATTGTCATTTTGTGACAGGCAGGCCTGTGACAGTCACTGGAATATTGTCATTTTGTGACAGGCAGGCCTGTGACAGTCACTGGAATATTGTCATTTTGTGACAGGCAGGCCTGTGACAGTCACTGGAATAATGTCATTTTGTGACAGGCAGGCCTGTGACAGTCACTGGAATAATGTCATTTTGTGACAGGCAGGCCTGTGACAGTCACTGGAATATTGTCATTTTGTGACAGGCAGGCCTGTGACAGTCACTGGAATAATGTGATTTTGTGACAGGCAGGCCTGTGACAGTCACTGGAATAATGTCATTTTGTGACAGGCAGGCCTGTGACAGTCACTGGAATATTGTCATTTGTGACAGGCAGGCCTGTGACAGTCACTGGAATATTGTCATTTTGTGACAGGCAGGCCTGTGACAGTCACTGGAATATTGTCATTTTGTGACAGGCAGGCCTGTGACAGTCACTGGAATAATGTGATTTTGTGACAGGCAGGCCTGTGACAGTCACTGGAATAATGTGATTTTGTGACAGGCAGGCCTGTGACAGTCACTGGAATAATGTCATTTTGTGACAGGCAGGCCTGTGACAGTCATTGGAATAATGTGATTTTGTGACAGGCAGGCCTGTGACAGTCACTGGAATAATGTCATTTTGTGACAGGCAGGCCTGTGACAGTCACTGGAATAATGTGATTTTGTGACAGGCAGGCCTGTGACAGTCACTGGAATATTGTCATTTTGTGACAGGCAGGCCTGTGACAGTCACTGGAATAATGTGATTTTGTGACAGGCAGGCCTGTGACAGTCACTGGAATATTGTCATTTTGTGACAGGCAGGCCTGTGACAGTCACTGGAATAATGTCATTTTGTGACAGGCAGGCCTGTGACAGTCATTGGAATAATGTGATTTTGTGACAGGCAGGCCTGTGACAGTCACTGGAATAATGTCATTTTGTGACAGGCAGGCCTGTGACAGTCACTGGAATAATGTGATTTTGTGACAGGCAGGCCTGTGACAGTCACTGGAATATTGTCATTTTGTGACAGGCAGGCCTGTGACAGTCACTGGAATAATGTGATTTTGTGACAGGCAGGCCTGTGACAGTCACTGGAATATTGTCATTTTGTGACAGGCAGGCCTGTGACAGTCACTGGAATAATGTCATTTTGTGACAGGCAGGCCACCAGCTATGACTGCTGTTCTTCAGAATGCTACTGCCAGTGAAACACTGACGACTGTCACACAGCACACACACTAACTGAAATCTCAAGGAAGCCACATGTGCGTGTGTATTTGGGTGTGTGTGTATGACATGTGTGTGTGCGTGTGGTTAAGGGTTACATGACGTGTGTGCGTGTGGTTAAGGGTTACATGACGTGTGTGTGCGTGTGGTTAAGGGTTTGTATGACGTGCGTGTGTATGTGTGGTTAAGGGTTATATGCCGTATGCATGTGCATATGTGTGTGTGCGTGTGTGTGCATGTGTGGTTAAGAGTTATATGATGTGTGCATGTGCATATGTGTGTGTGAGTGTGTGTGTGTGTGTGTGTGTGTGTGTGTGCGTATGCGTGTTGTTAAGGGTTATATGACATGTGTGTGTGTGGTTAAGGGTTATATGACGTACGTGTGTATGTGTGTGTGGTTAGGGGTTCATACGAGGTGTGTATGTGCATGTGTGTGTGTGGTTAAGGGTTTTATGACATACACGCGTGTGTGTGTGTGTGCGGTTAAGGATTACATGACGCGTGTGTGTGTGTGTGTGTGTGTGTGGTTAAGGGTTTTATGATGTACGTGTGTGTGTGTGTGTGTGGTTAAGATTATATGACGTGCGTGTATGTGTGTGGTTAAGGGTTATATGACGTGCATGTGTGTGTGTCTGTGTGTGTGTGCGGTTAAGGATTTTGTGACGTACGTGTGTGTGTGTGGTTAAGGATTTTGTGACGTACATGTGTGTGTGTGTGTGCATATGCGTGTGTGTGGTTAATGATTTTGTGACGTACGTGTGTGTGTGTGTGTGCGGTTAAAGATTTTATGATGTACGTGTGTGTGTGTGTGTGGTTAAGGATTTTGTGACATACGTGTGTGTGTGTGTGTGTGTGTGGTTAAGGGTTTTGTGACGTACGTGTGTGTGTGTGTGTGTGTGTGTGTGTGTGTGGTTAAGGATTTTGTGACGTACGTGTGTGTGTGTGTGTGTGGTACAGACAGAAGAATAAAGAGATCAGGTCGGTGGCTGAGTCTTTACTGTGGGACAGTCTAATACATATGTTCATTCACACAGTACAGTCAAAGCCACTGTCTCCTGCCCAGCAAAACCAACCCCCCTCCCCAAACATAAGCATCAGGTATCAAAAGGCACATCAAACCCCCTAAACTCTGAAAAAAAAAAAAAAATTACGTCTTCCTGAAAGAGAAAAATAACTTAATTTATAACACCTTTATATTCAGAATAATTATAAACAACTCAAACCAAGTTTAAAGAATGTTCAACCCAAACGATAAGCACACACAATGACCGTTAAAACTCTTTACACAAGATTCAACTCAAGCTCACAAATCTGTCCCAAGCCTTCTTTATCGCCGTCACTCTGCTATTCACCTGGAAAATGTCAAGATCCCATAGTTTTTCTGACAGTAAATCAATATTGCATTTCTCAGTAGAAATTTATTGCATTGATATGTGGATTGTGAGCTGCAATGTTCGTGTGAAGTATTTTTTCATCGAAAACTTTTTTGCTTGAGAAAACCACGCTCCACCGACTCTGAGAGACACTGCATGCGTTTGATTGGATGAGAGGAGAGAAGGACTGTGAGGTCACAAGGTCACCGGGAGACCGTCCAGTGTCGTCAGCGTGACAGACTGGGTCTGACGATCTGCCCGTCTGTCTGTCTGCCCGTCTGTCTGTCTGCCCGTCTGCCCGTCTGTCTTTCAGAAGACCAGCCTGCTGACACTGCTGAAGCCCCCGCCCCCTCCCCCGCCCGTGGGGCCACAGCTGCCGGGAGGTTCGTTGTCGTCCGAGCCGTTGGGTCGGAAGGAGCAGGATGCGGAGGCCGCCTGGAGGGCGCGGGTTCGAGCGTTCAGCTCCTGCTCCTGACGGAGGAAGAGAGACATGAGAGGAGTTAACGGATAAATCCAGCGCTCTGAGACTCCGCCCACCCCCGCTCTCCTCTCCTCCACAGGGAGTGGACGGCGAAAGATCCCACTTACACTGGACTGTCAGCTCTATTCCAGGGAAGAGGCCTGGACGCGGGAGGATTCTGAAAACCAAGCTTAAAACTATTTAAACATCAACAATGAGTAAACTATTATTAGGAACTGCGAGCTGAATGTTGTACATTTCACACACATGTTCCACAGAGACTGTAGCCCGTGTTAGAGACTGGAGGCAGTTTTAGAGACTGTAGCCTGTGTTAAGAGACTGGAGGCTGTGTTAGAGACTGGAGCCTGTGTTAGAGACTGTAGCCTGTGTTAGAGACTGTAGCCTGTGTTAAGAGACTGGAGGCAGTGTTAAAGACTGTAGCCTGTGTTAGAGACTGGAGCCTGTGTTAGAGACTGTAGCCTGTGTTAAGAGACTGGAGGCAGTGTTAAAGACTGTAGCCTGTGTTAGAGACTGTAGCCTGTGTTAGAGACTGGAGGCAGTGTTAAAGACTGTAGCCTGTGTTAGAGACTGGAGCCTGTGTTAGAGACTGTAGCCTGTGTTAGAGACTGTAGCCTGTGTTAAGAGACTGGAGGCAGTTTTAGAGACTGTAGCCTGTGTTAGAGACTGGAGGCTGTGTTAGAGACTGGAGGCAGTGTTAAAGACTGTAGCCTGTGTTAGAGACTGGAGGCAGTGTTAGACTGTAGCCTGTGTTAAGAGACTGGAGGCAGTGTTAAAGACTGTAGCCTGTGTTAGAGACTGGAGGCAGTGTTAGAGACTGGAGGCTGTGTTAGAGACTGTAGCCTGTGTTAAGAGACTGGAGGCAGTGTTAAAGACTGTAGCCTGTGTTAGAGACTGGAGGCAGTGTTAAAGACTGTAGCCTGTGTTAGAGACTGGAGGCAGTGTTAAAGACTGTAGCCTGTGTTAGAGACTGGAGCCTGTGTTAGAGACTGGAGCCTGTGTTAGAGACTGGAGGCAGTGTCAGAGACTGTAGCCTGTGTTAGAGACTGGAGGCAGTGTTAGAGACTGTAGCCTGTGTTAAGAGACTGTAGCCTGTGTTAAGAGACTGTAGCCTGTGTTAGAGACTGTAGCCTGTGTTAGAGACTGGAGGCAGTGTTAGAGACTGTAGCCTGTGTTAGAGACTGGAGGCAGTGTCAGAGACTGTAGCCTGTGTTAAGAGACTGGAGGCAGTGTTAGAGACTGGAGGCAGTGTTAGAGACTGAAGGCAGTGTTAGAGACTGTAGCCTGTGTTAGAGACTGTAGCCTGTGTTAAGAGACTGTAGCCTGTGTTAAGAGACTGTAGCCTGTGTTAGAGACTGTAGCCTGTGTTAAGAGACTGTAGTTAGTGCTAGAGCGTTTCCTCTGGGCTCCATCAGCAGAGGCCTGACCTTGAGGCTCTCTCAGGACAGAGAACCCCACACTGCCAGGACAGAGAACCCCACACTGCCAGGACAGAGAACCCAACACTGCCAGGACAGAGAACCCCACACTGCCAGGACAGAGAACCCAACACTGCCATCTAGTGTCCCAGTCACTGCACAGCCTTCAATTACACAGGATCACTGAAGTGGAGTTGATTTTGATATTACACAGGATCACTGAAGTGGAGTTGATTTTGATATTACACAGGATCACTGAAGTGGAGTTGATTTTGATATTACACATGATCACTGAAGTGGAGTTGATTTTGATATTACACATGATCACTGAAGTGGAGTTGATTTTGATATTACACAGGATCACTGAAGTGGAGTTGATTTTGATATTACACAGGATCACTGAAGTGGAGTTGATTTTGATCCACTGTAAACTGCTAAACGACCCTGGGAGCTGACTGGTCACCTTACCTGACACACAACTATTCTCTTACCGTCTGACCCTGCCATGAAGGCACTAAAAACACACAGACTACACTCTCTCACCTGTAAGAACAGTTTGTTGTCCTTCGTGATGGCATCCATGAGCTCTTTCTGTAGGGGTGGTTCTCCATTCAGTCTCAGGCCGTTGGCGTTTGTCGCTCCGGGCCCCTGCTGTCCGTTACCCGCCTGTTTCCGATAGATCAGGACGTACGCCGTGTCCTTTGGGAATCGACTCGTTATGTTCTGCACGGACTGGAAGTTCGTGAACGTCACCCTGCTGTCGTTAAACAGGAACCAGCACCCCTCCGCTTCCTGTGGGGCAGAGCATGCCTCCGATTGGCTGGACCAGTTGGGTTTCCCATCTGAGCCAACAGTCTTTGAGGCGTGACAGGAGTCCGTGCCATTCACGCTCCTCCCGTAGGAGTAGTAGTGTCCGCTTTCTGACGACATCCCAGAATGCATCACTACAGAGCTGAGGATGTAAGGCACCTCCGAAACTTCCGAGAGTTCTCTCTCTCCATCCCTCCCTCTCTCCAGTCCCTCTGTCTCTCTCTCTTCCTCCTCGTCCGTTTGAGAAGGCTTCAGTTTCTTGGCCAGGTTCTCTCCGCTGTCAGGGGAGTGGGTCTGAGGTAGTGCTGAGGGAGGCGGTGAGGATGATGATGGGGAGGAAGACGAGCAGCAGTGCTGGTGAACGGGCAGGTCCAGACACAGCGGGATGCCCACGTTGTCGAGGATTTTACGGCGTACGTGACGCGCAGCGTCGTAGGAGAAACGCAGCAGCGTGAGAATGAGGTACTCGGGCGCGGCCACCACGCGCATGCGCCGCTCGGCCCGCTGCAGCGACCCGCAGCGCTCACAGAAGTACCGGTTCTCCTCATCCAGGATCTCAGGAGCCAGAAAATAATCCAGCAGGTCCGTGAGGGACAGGACAGGCTCGGCCGGGGGTTTTTCCAAGCTGGGTCCAGCCATGTCCTTCACCGGGCCCTCTGCGCTCTCACTGCCCCCGTTGACCGCGCCCTGGCACGGTCCGACGGTACTGGACGCCTGGTTCTGGTCCATGGAGCCTTGGGGGGAGGAGACAGAGGGGCAGAAGGCTAGAGAGAGGTCAGTGAAAGGCTCCTGCTTCTCAGAGACGCTGTGGCAGTGTAAACAGCGGATGCCCGTTGCCAGCCGCCCGCCAAACATACACTCCACCAGAGTTTTGTCCCCTCTCTCTGCGTCACCGGGCGGCAGGGCCGGGCCCGATGGCACCTCGCCAGGGCTCGGATCCACACCAGACTCACGAGCCGTTTCCTGGGAGTTGACCTTTGGCTTGGGCTGCTGAAGAGCCCTCAGTGTCTTCTCCTCTTCGTGGAGCCTATTAATTTAAGAGACACACGTTAAGAATGACTTGACAGAACAGCGGAAATGTTCTAAGTGCCTGTTTCCATATGTGTCTGTGCAGACTGTGTTGGTCACAGAGCCAATCAGAGTGCGGCACAGCTGTACCTGTCCAATAGGAAACGCAGGTATTCTGAGCAGTCCTGCTGGGAGCCTGCGGTGAACCATGGCGGCCGTGATGCCTCAAAGAAATTCCTCGGTGCATACGCTGCCCTCTACAGGACAATGAGGGTATGAACAGTCAGGCTTCCACACATCCCAATGCTCTACTTCACATTCACACCCTTTTCAGACTCAAAGTGTCTAAAGATCACATTCTGTCCAATACCCAGTGATGGGTTAGAATCTTTATCTGATAAAAACGGTTATCAGGGTGGAGCTTCAGACCCAGAATTCTTCAAATTTAAAACATTTACACCCAATGGGAAATATGATACACAGCTTAATGACCTACACTCCAGTGATGAGACATGATGATTCTAAAGAACTGATTATAAATAACAATAAGACATTATAATGGGACACAGTAATGAAACACGTGACATTTGACTGACGGTTCTCAGATGTGTGAACAGCGAAGTCCAGGCTCTATCATACAACCACTTAAACTCTGTGAATGGTTTTAAACAACCAGTAAAACCCAGTGTAAAACCCATTAACCACGCCCAGTGGCTTTACGCTCCACACACACACCCACACACACACACACACACACCCACACACACACAGTGGTTTGAGAGCTCGGTTCAGACTGACCTGTGTGTGAGCCAGGAAAGCAAAGAGGAGCTGGAGTTTCTTCATCAGAGTGTTGGTGCCGTTCAGATGTAAGGACAGAACTCGTCGTCTGAAACTAGAGTAACGGGTTAACGAGTTAGTGATGAAGACCCAGTCTGGCACTGTTCAGCACCACCCAACAGCAACACCACCCAACAGCAACGCCACCCAACAGCAACACCACCCAACAGCAACACCACCCAACAGCAACACCACCCAACAGGAACACCACCCAACAGGAACACCACCCAACAGCAACACCACCCAACAGGAACACCACCCAACAGCAACACCACCCAACAGGAACACCAGTCAACAGGAACACCACCCAACAGCAACGCCACCCAACAGGAACACCACCCAGCCATATCCTACAGTTCAACTTCAACCAAAACTCATAGATGTTCTCCTATCGGAGAATGTATGTGTGTGTGTGTGTGTGTGTGTGTGTGTGTGTATGTGTGTGTGTGTGTGAGTCTGTGTATGTGTGTGTATGTGTGTGTGTGTGTGTGTGTGTGTGTGTGTGTATGTGTGTGTGTGTGTGTATGTGTGTGTGTGTGTGTGTGTGTGTATGTGTGTGTGTGTGTGTGTGTGTGTGTGTGTATGTGTACTCACTCTGTGGCTATAAAAAGACTTTGTATGACACTGTTCATGTAGCAGGTGTTTCCCAGGTTGACCAGTCCTGTCCTCCCCGTCTCAGACTTGCTCGACATCTTCACCAGGCCGGACGTAAAGGAGTTGGACTGGGATGTCCAGGCACTTTGGTTCAGAATCTGCCTGATCATCTCCTCACTGGGCTTTGGCAGTTCCTACAACCAAACAGCCAGCATTTATACACAGGCAAGATGTTTAAACGTTTGACAGATACTGAGAGGTAACATCAAAATTAAAAAGAAACCGTCATGTAACAGGATGCGGTGATAACACATGAAAAGTGGAGGTCTGACCTTGACAGACTCCAGTATGTTGTCGTAGAGGTCTGGGAAGCCAGAGTACTGGTACATCATGCAGTGGATGAGTTCAGTGAACTGAAGCAGGAAGGCTTTACTGGTGGGAAGCCCATCACTCTTCAGAGACTCAACCAGTGGCACAATTTGAGGGACCACCTGCACACACAAGAACCACACCATTCAGACCAGTTCACACAGGAACCACACCATTCAGACCAGTCCTCACAGGAACCACACCATTCAGACCAGTTCACACAGGAACCACACCATTCAGACCTTTAAACACAAGAACCACACCATTCAGACCAGTGCTCACAGGAACCACACCATTCAGACCTTTAAACACAAGAACCACACCATTCAGACCAGTCCTCACAGGAACCACACCATTCAGACCAGTCCACACAGGAACCACACCATTCAGACCAGTCCACACAGGAACCACACCATTCAGACCTTTAAACACAAGAACCACACCATTCAGACCTTTAAACACAGGAACCACACCATTCAGACCTTTAAACACAGGAACCACACCATTCAGACCTTTAAACACAAGAACCACACCATTCAGACCTTTAAACACAAGAACCACACCATTCAGACCAGTCCTCACAGGAATCACACCATTCAGACCAGTCCACACAGGAACCACGCCATTCAGACCAGTTCACACAGGAATCACACCATTCAGACCAGTCCTCACAGGAACCACGCCATTCAGACCAGTTCACACAGGAATCACATAACCTTAAAAATTCGACTTCAAGCTCTGTAGATATTCTGAGGACATCGACTGAGTGTGTTGACAAAGACACAGCTGAATGGTACTGAATTCATTAATCTAAAGGATTTCACATTCCCCATAACTCACTTCCTTAATGTGGTACTGAATTCACTAATCTAAAGGATTTCACATTCCCCATAACTCACTTCCTTAATGTGGTACTGAATTCACTAATCTAAAGGATTTCACATTCCCCATAACTCACTTCCTTAATGTGGTACTGAATTCATTAATCTAAAGGATTTCACATTCCCCATAACTCACTTCCTTAATGTGGTACTGAATTCACTAATCTAAAGGATTTCACATTCCCCATAACTCACCTTAATGTGGTACTGAATTCACTAATCTAAAGGATTTCACATTCCCCATAACTCACTTCCTTAATGTGGTACTGAATTCATTAATCTAAAGGATTTCACATTCCCCATAACTCACCTCCTTAATGTGGTACTGAATTCACTAATCTAAAGGATTTCACATTCCCCATAACTCACCTCCTTAATGTGGTACTGAATTCACTAATCTAAAGGATTTCACATTCCCCATAACTCAGCTCCTTAATGTGGTACCGTATTCACTAATCTAAAGGATTTCATGTTTCAGTTCCTTAATGAGACAACAGAGACAAGCACTCCTGAACTCTTCTCATTATTTAGTATTAGAAACAATGTATAAAACAAATCATTAATCAGTTCAGTTGTTATGGCTGTAATTAAATCAACATCAATATGTGAGCATACAGGTTCAAGATTCAAGATTCAAGATTTACTGTCATTGTGCAAACAATTGCATCAACCTCAGTTGGCACATTTATATTTAAGACCTCACACATATTTTCAAAAGAAAAAAAAAAGGAAAGAAATATGGAAAATAGAAATTAACAATTAATGATAAAATGCAAAAGCACCAGCAGCAGAGGTGAAGTAAAGGTGTGCAGTGTGACATGGAGTGATGGTGTATTAGGGTGCAGTAAAGGTGTGCAGTGTGACATGGAGTGATGGTGTATTAGGGTGCAGTAAAGGTGTGCAGT